>NC_056734.1:744689011-744934011 GCF_019279795.1 Protopterus annectens | reverse complement strand
TTATGTCGGTCCCTCAGGTATACCACCAAGGCAGCAGCCTGTAGCTGGTGAATATGGTTTACGCTCATGCTTGCCAATACACTGGTCATGTAATGGCTATGGTATAGTCCATACACACATCTAACACACCTACCCATAATGCATGCCATACATGTTCACATATTGTTGGTGTTAACTGCACTGCATCACAGTGGTGACCATGATGGTGTATCTGAAGGGTATGTCAGACACCTGCAATATAACTAACATGCTGTCATTGCAAAATGTGTCCACAGGGATGAACATAATGGTGGGACAAATGGCCTAGTGTAGGGATGTGCGAAACATCACCCTTATACAGTGCTACAACAGTGTATATACCAGTATTACAATGGCAACTGTTACAGATCTAAAGGATGTATGGGAAAGGAATGATGTAGGAAATAAACAGATGGCCATCCAAGACAAATTATGTCACATGTAGCAAACTGGGAATGTGGGCTGCCCAGTAACATGCCACAACACTGAGGGGGTTGCAGAAATGTCTAGCAAGTGCTGGCTGTGCAGTACCCATGTCAGCAATTGCCTGGACTCTGCAAGCATGTGGCCTATGGGTTAGGGTAATCAGATCTAACAGTGGTACCACAGGAAACATCAGCCAGGCCACTCTAGAGGTAGTGTATAAATAACAGAAGAGGTTCCTAAAAGTCATTCTTTGCAATGTGTACTGGTGTACCATGATCACATTGAAAACCTACAGATAGTATCATGTAAGATACATGTGCTGCACAACCAACGCCTCACCCCAACTCAGGGCCACCATTTCCATCTCTACTGTATCAGTGCCAGTGTACATCTGTATGTTTGCCTTTCATTAGCTGGGACTAGGCTGTTACACATGGTGTTCAGTGTTTGGGACACTGCAAATTGACACATGTGTAGGCCATAGTTGTCAAGCATCTGCAAAAAGGCTGAAGGTGGGAAGGGGGTGTCACCCTGAAACACCAGTGCACTGCAGCAGGGATCCTGAACATGCTACGAATGGCTGTGTCTTCATAGAGTCCGACTCAGGAACTGTGGCAGATGTAACCCTGACTCCACAGAAATAGTGACGGCAGTGTGGGAATGCCAAGGGATGTGCACATGAATTGACCTAGCAATCATGCAGAGTTGGGGGCATGTGTAGGGCAGACTGACCATATATTGGCAAATGCAGATGGCCCATAATAGTTTACCCCTGCCAGGAATAGTGACTGCTGTAGTACACATTCCAAACAAAGAAGAAAAGGATAGCAGAAACGCTCAGTTAAATTCTCTCCACTTTATTTTCAACGACAACAAAGCTTTCAGGTTTCCCCTTCTTCAGTGCTTTGCTGCTTGCTGTAGTACACATAACAGTAGGTGCAACAAACCATCTTGATAAGGGTGTGCACCCACGAAGTGTATGCATAGAGGTCAGCATCAGCACACCTAACATTTGTTAGACACTGTATTTGAATATACAGGACATAAGTCACATATCAGGCTCATGTAATGTTAACATATGCAGTGATGTGGTCCCATGGCATATCAAGGAAGAGTGCATCATATCAATAAGGGTGTGAACACTCCCCACAGCCACGGTAAGGTGTGGCGGTTGTCAGTGTAATAGTATCGTATTGGTCATACATGCACTTCTGATGTTGAGATCTGTAAATCAGAAATCAGGCATTCACAAGTGACATCTGTCCACATATCATCCCAGGTATGTGTCGGACAAACACATAGGGACTGTGAACATTAGAGCAGACATAACTGACACAGTAATACACATTCAGCAATGGTGTGTACACCTGTGAGGTATGGTGCACAGTACATGGCAGGGTGTAGAACAGGTGCACAGCAATACTGTGTACATGGGTGAAGTGTTTTCCAGGGAAAGGGGCATCACTTACTAACACAGCCCATGCATCACACACATGTATACTGTTGCTAGCATGGATTGACTATAGCTGCACTGCATGCTGTTGAGTTCCATGTTATGCATGTTGCCAGATGGGTAATGGGAGGTTTGTGCAACCTCACCTGTAGGTGTGTGTGTGGGGGGGTTATTTTGTCTGCAAGTGCAATTGGGTGGAGTGGAGGGGGGACTGATGCATGTAGGTTGTGTGTGTGTTTGTGTGGGTGTCCATGTATGCACATGTGTGATTGTGGGGTTGTTTATACATCAGTACTTCCCTTTGAAATTGTGCAGTACATGGACATGGACTGACAGATGAGACACCAGGAATACTTGTCTGATATGTAATCATAGGACAGCTGATAGTATAATAAGGTCTGTAGCATGGAAAATGCATTGGGAGGGAAACTAGACACCAGGTATAATGTTAAAATTGCAATCAGCAGAAAGGTGGATGACTACCCACATATGCAGCACTACAGATGCATTAGGGAATTACAGACAGCACCAGGGAGTGTATCCATATCTTACTGTTGTCCACATAATAAGCTGATTAAGCAGCCGATCTTGCATCTACTGAGCAATAGTTACGTATGACATTCCAGTGCGTAACATTATGGAGTGAACGTAGTAGCCCCTAACATATGGGGGACATGCTCATGGTGTCCAGACATACCCAGGGTTAACACTGGATGACAGCAGTGAGGCCTTGTAAAACCTACTCCAATTAAGTCAAGGAGGTAATGGAGTAACAGGTTTTGTGTTAAGATCACTTGTCTAGGCATTTAGAAGAATGAAACGTTAATAGGTGTTATTAATGAGTGTATGTTACCAAGTGTGATGCAGGATGGAGAACTTACGTAAACAAACTTGAGACTGTCTGTAAACTCAGGGATAGTTAGGTATTATGGTGGAATTTCAAGGTGTGTGTGTGTGTGTGTGTGTGTGTGTGTGTGTGTGTGTGTGTGTGTGTGTACTGATATGTAATGCCATACAGGTCTTAAAGTGTGTTTCTTGTTTTCCCCTCAAAGTTGATGAGGTGGGTCAGGCTCCCTCCAGCATGCACTCTGATGTTGGTGTCCATATAGACACTGAAAATGATGAATGGACTGTTGAGGCACAGGTGGGGTTGTCAGAGGCTGAAACTGCACCATCGTTTGACGTCCCCCTGTTATCCACCCCAACAGTGCACACAGTCACAGTGCCTATCGATAGACCCATCACCAGTGGCCATAGCAGAGGGACAGTTGGAGGTAGGTGGCAGTGCACAGGAGAGTGTGTATCGATGCCTGCTATGTTTGGATACAGCAGGCATAGCCAGATGTCTGGCAGGGCACCACATAGGCAGATGTACCAGGTTGCTCATGGGAGGGCCGCTGGTCATCATGCCCCTGACAGAAGTGCAACAACTGGTACCACCAGATGCATGTTTCAGACTGTCATGGGGGCACAGGCATGAATGGTACTGTACACATTACAGGGTCTACAGCTGCAGAGGGACAACTTCCATGAACTTACAGGTGCCCTCCGTGATTATACTGAGGTGATGAATAGACGGTTGGGTGAGATGGTGGGCCTCATCAACCATGGATTGTCTGTGCTAGAACATGTGGTGGGAGTGGGGTGATGGCTGCGTGGACAAAGGCCAACAACACCAACAGCTGGTAGTTGACGTGGACATGCAAGGACACCAAGCCACTCCCAAAGTGCCAGTACCCACCCCAGCAGTGCAGGGGGCACTGTCCACACCACACCACAGCAGGTCACATGCACGTGGCCCTGACCAGTCAGAGGAGGTACCTGGTTCCAGCAGACATATGTCATCATCAGTGGAGAGTAGTAAATCAAGGTCTGTACTTGGACGTGCCCATGGAACCCCTGGCAGGCACAGTCCACATGTCCATGGTCAGAGGCAGTGAACTGCACACCCTGTCAGGTATGGTCTGCAACTGTCCAAGAAAAACCTGTATAGGGCAGCCACGTGGCAGAACTGTATGCATGCATACCCACACATTATACAAACACATCTAGGGCAAACCCATACTTACACACACTACATCACCACACCCATATCAGCAAACTACACACCTCACACACACACATGGTGTCAAACATATAGCCCAACCTCGGTCTATGGCAACCCAACACACCCTTTGCATATGATGACACCTGGGCCACATCCCTGTCATTTATAACATTAATGCAGAGACAGGTTAATATGCTTCTGATGCACACAGTGACTGTACTACAGTGTAGCAATGCACTTCTGTGTATCATGTTGTCAGCAGTAATATTTAATGTTTACATGTCAGGTAGTGAAGCTGTCCAGCCATGATGTATTATAGCTGTTAGTAACACTGAGTGATTGTCCATTTGTGTTGTAGGTGTACTGTGGGGACACCATGGCTGTGACATATCCTTGGTACAGTTGAACACATGTGACAGAACTGTATAACAGTTACTGCCTGTGCCACATGGACAGTTGACCCCTGGGACATTTATAATCAGCAACCTGAAGTAGATCCCTCCACATACATGCACACTCTTACTTTGCAACACTGGGACTAGAACCCTACCTAGTTATGTAGTGCTACTGATGTGTGTGGCTTTCATTGCACACACCACACAGTGTTTAGGATAAGGTATGTTCCAGGTTACATGTTACATGCGGAAAATCCCCAAGCATGTACAGCTATGATATTGGGGGATGTAATGGTTGTGTATTGACAATACATAGTGTGACATACCATCATATACACATTAACAGACAGATAACAGGCAGACACACATCCAAGAGACCTGGGGCTATCAGTGCTAACTAATTTGTCAGTGTGTCATATATTACAGGTAGGCTGCACACAGCAAATGCATAACTGAGCTGGATTGTGTTATCAGTAACCTGTATGGTTGATGATGACAGTGGTGACCATACAGTGATACATGGGACATGTACCGGGGGTACCATGGTGTAATGACTGTGTACACAGCACCCACAACCCACTGTGGATATTGTACACACTGGAACCCATGATGACACTCTGACATACCCACCATCACACATTGACCAGGACTGCAATACAATCCATTGCCCATCACAACAGTGGTACTACAGGGATATGCATGTAATGCACATTTCACAGGCATAGTAGGGTGATGCATTATCATGGCTGTCCTATGGGCAGCAACATCACTATCTGTAATACTGTGTGGAAATGCATATTGTAATAGGTGTATGTGGCCTCGGAATGCTGTACTCTACAGATATACACGCATGCTCACATACATACACTTTCCAGAACTCAGTGGGTATCCCATGCCCATCAACCCATTTGTACAATAGTGTTGTGCTGCTACTGCAAGGCTCAGGTAGTGTTTAGGGAGAGGAGCATAACAGGGTACGTGTAATATCTGGTACACTAGCAGCCACATCAAACTATGGCAATGGGTGTTGCGGTGGGTGTGAAGGCCCTCATGGCATTCCCAACTCCAGGTGTACTAACACAGAGACACTGATATCCTCAGTAATGCACACATTTGTCAGTACTGGGGTGCATCGCTGCAGGTGGTCAGAAGTGTGTACCTGGCTACTGTCCATGGAGAGATGGGAAGTGTAGGGGATGTGTGTACAGTGGTATCATGCCATCAGCCTTGTGCCAGCAGGCAATCTATCTACATACACCTCTGTGGTAACCCTAAGGGTGAGGGTGACATGTATCAGCCAAGCCTCTGGGTTCCTCCTGCAAATGGCCAGTGAGGTGATCCAGTTGACATGTATTACAAAACATGGTTAGTGTCTGTGTTGGAGACCTGTACCCAAGCATGTTCTGTTGACTGTGGTAGTGTAGTGGAGGTACCTGTGGCATATGGTGCATACAGGTTGTTGTGTCCTATCTGTGACAGTTATAACACAGGTGGGCAGTGATGTTAGTGTCAGTCAAGCATAGGTTGCCTGTATGTATCCAAGCTAGATACCTGCCATCTCCACATATGTACAGGGACTGACAGACATCAGCTCTCCAACTAGCTATGCAGTAGGATGAATGTGTCGACAGATAGATGTCTGACACCAATATGTATGCCATTACTACATGCTGGCAGCCCACACTGACATGTGCTTTACAGACAGTAGTCTACAGTTAATTTCCACATGTCAGATCATTACCCAGTAGGAGATATATATTGTGACACAGCTCACACACCAGGAACACGACAGTGGGACTCAGAGTCCATCTATGCATGCAGGGGTGTTTGTTGCCAGTACTACAATTAGCAATCTACTCTTGCTTGGGAAAGCACTGTCAACAGTAGTAATGTCATGATACACTACATGCCAGTGTAACGGCATATAACCTGGGGTACTACCCTTGTATGTAACACATTCACATGGGTAAGAGTGATGTACAGGTCTTATATACTCGAGTGTTCCAGACATGCCACTCACACCCCTTGCTACTGTAATGATGGCACATAGATGCATGTTTTGTACATGGCATTACATACACTTATTACATATGTCATTACCCTGCTATGTTATAAGACTGGGATGTGAGCACTGGTTACCAGGGCTGAGCCATGCTAAGCAGGTGTCAGCATTGATGCAATATAACAGCTAAGCAGAGTTGTGCACTGGTAGGCAAGCGCCCATACGTTTAACCGTAGCTTAGTACCAATGAGCTTCAAGCAAAGCTGTGCAAATGTGCTTAAAGCTGCTCAAAACTGCCTTAACCACTCTGTATCCAGCAGCCCTTCGTCTGCCCAGCAACAAAATAAACAGCCCTTGCAGGTCTTGAACCCAGGACCCTGTACACTATAGTTACAACAGTTAACCACTATGCCATGACAGCTGTTTAAACAGCTGTTGTTTTTCCAATATATCTGTCAGTAAACACATTGAATAGTATTGAACAATTGCTGTGACTTCTACAATTGTGTAGTACTTGTTAGTGATATTACTGTTGCATCACATATGTTGTTATATCTAAATATACACAGATACATATGGTGTGATGCATCTGGGAAGGTATACACAACAGTAATGCTTACACATGACATGGATATGGATATATACATATACATATGTAGATATATGTCTACATGTACATACACATATATTCATATATATGTATTTATACACATCTGTATAGTGCATCATATATATATATATATATATATATATATATATATATATATATATATATATATATATATATATATATATATATAACCATTTATAGATCTCTCTGTATATATATATATATATATATATATATGTGTGTGTGTGTGTGTGTGTGTGTGTGTGTGTACATCATATCTGTACATATACACCTATTTATGTGGATATATAAGTAGATATCAATAACTATATGTGCATATATATCTATATATCGGTATATGTGTAGACATACATAGCTGTGTATATGTATGTATATATATATATATATATATATATATATATATATATATATATATATATATATATATATATATATATATGTGTGTGTGTGTGTGTGTGTGTGTCTGTTTGTATATGTATGTACATATATATTTCTATATATGTATGTAGATATGTATATGGCTATATATCTATATATATAAAATTATATACATATATGTTCACCATTTGTCCAAAACATGGAGTGGAGTCCTACGTCAGCACCGATAGTCTCAACCTCTTAGTGCAAGGGGATTTCATGTATGTATTGCAGGTATATATGTAGACTGTTGCTACTGTAACAGGGGTTGTCTTAACAGACATGTTGTGTGTGGAAGGTCACATCTGTTATTGACATGTACGACATTGGTTACTGACAGACATCCTAAGGACATCATAGTACAGTACCACTGATAGCACAGTAATGATCCTGTGGTCTACAGCAGAGATATGACCAATATATGTGGACAGTCTGCCACTCTCTGGTCAGTCCAGAGGTATACACAGATCCCCTTCATGCAAGACATGTGGACCAAGCTTGACAATGTGGATGTTAACAGCCATGTACATGGGTATATCACGTAAATACTGGACTACATATGCCAACACAGTTTATGCATTCACACATGCCTGTCTGTCCTGACACATAATAACAGGTGGTGCAGAGTTCACATGGCCACATACTACTCAGTAGTTAGTGCCATAAATCTGTACAGAATCCTACTGCTTTGTCAGAAATAAACAACAGTTATGGTGGCCTGGCAGCAGTACATCTTGCAAATATCTGTACATAACATCACACTGGGTAATTACACTAAGCTGTTAGGCATGTAACAAAGCACTGTGCAAACTACAGGCAGACTGCCACAACACTGGCCTACATTTTGTATGGGGGAATACACATGTACCTGCAAATATAGCAGGCTCTACAGGCATGTCACAGCACAGAGTAATAGACACTGGACAGAAAGTGCATACCCACAACCAGTGTGAACACAGCCACGTATGGTACGCAAGCTTATTATGACACTATATGGATTGTCTGATGCACATCCTCATATGTGCCACTCACACACTAACCCTACATAAACTGGGTCATGACACAGTGTGGTCCAATGCCTGTCTATTGTATGGGACACGTGTGTGTTTGGCCCTAAAAACATGTGAGCCGATAGGGTACCTTACACTGGAGCAGCATGTAACATCAGACAGAACAGCACCAAGAACAATGACATCTACCACAATCTGTACATAGGCCAAGGTACATATTTGCAATACACATACTCTCAACAATCACCATAAGTACACAGACCCCACTACTGTACATACAGCTGCAGAATACCCAGGTTATGTCCTCAGAAATACCCCCTACTATACATAACATGTCTAGCAGTCTGATAACTGACTGTCTTGTTATCAGGTATGAAGTCAATAAATAATGGTGCACAGAACATATGCACCAATTACTGCATGACACATGTACAAAGGTTGACAGACTTGTGGCTGGAGCCACAAACACTGGGTCGATATTGGCATGTTACTGTGATACCCTCTTACATTTACTGTTGTAACAAGGTTGGTTGCAACATATGTCCTGTGTGGGATATATAGTCAGTAACTCTCATTGCTGTCACCATGTACTGACTGCAATCCTCAGACTATGCTTCTGCCAATTTAAGATATGTGATCTGTGAGTAACACAAGAAACATGTGACTCCAAACACTGCCCAGTCTGCAGATAACCCTACAGGTGGAAGTTTCCTCAAACACAAAACACTGTCATGACAGGTATTAAATCATGTAGAACAGCCATATCCACATACACCCTATCAAACCAACATTACTCCAAATGCAGAAGAGCAACACTTACATTCTGTAGTCATGTCTGGCACATCTCCCCTCCTGTTTGTTGGCCTGTCTCCACAGTGTATCTTGTTAGAGGTATATCCCAATACCATCTGTGATGCTTTGCCAAACACCAACATGAGGTCCTGCTCACAGTGAATGAAAAGGCCCAACACCCACATGATGTTCCTAGATAGAGGAGTGTGTTTCCATGCAATTGGCTATGAGAATGTTACAACAGCTGTTCCACATGCAATCAGCTAGTGGGGGACTGCAATTCATGCAGAGGCCATCAGCTGATCATGAGCATCACTTACAAAACAAAAGCACAAGCTGCTGCCTAAGCAAAGCAGGTGTACTTTTCCACATCCACCAGAGAGGGAATGAGAGAGACAGACAGAGACAGAGTAGGACAGGGAGGGGGTGGGAGAGTAAAATCTAAGCATTATTACATCCACCAAAGACAAGAAAACTATTTAGTACTACAAACGACCAGGAATAATATCTCCAAGTATTTTTATTTGAACAGCAAATATATCATACAACTGAAAAGCACAGAAATAAATTGTGTTTGTGCATTTTTGTATCACACACTTACCAGTACAAGATTTCAAACCCTGTATTGCTATCACATTTCTATGCAGTTATTGCAAACGCCACAGAACTTACATGCTGGGGAGCTGTCCAAAGGTATATGTGATGGTGAGTGACATCTGCAACAGTGATATAGGAAGGATAAGGTAGGTGTAGTACAAGTGCCTGTCTACATGAACAGGTGTCAACATCAACACAGCCACAGTCTCTCAGGGACTCACACACATTAACACAGTTGGCAGAGACAGGATTAGACTTCCTAACTAGCTAGTTTGCTGCAATACGCAGGTATTACATGCACCATCAGGATGATATATAGGCAAAGGGTATGTGAAGGTGTCTGACATCTGACAGCATGCTTCAGTAGGCCAATGGGAAGTGTAGGTAGTGAGAATGAGGTTGAAATCATTATACTCCACACACACACACACACACACACACACACACACACACACACACACACACACACACACACACACACACACACACACACAGGTTGCCAGTACTGACATGCATGGGTGCATTGCTTCACAGGTGTGTAGTGGTTGACTGTGCCAGAAGGCTGTACAAGGCTAGGTTAAGGGTATACCTTACACCAGGCCACATGAAAATGGTCTGCAGTGTGGCTCAGGGATGTAGTGTCTGGACTGGCCCACACAGGTGGGTATTGTATTCACCATCCAGTTATCTGGATTACTAATTGTGGGTGGCCAGTGCTGAACAATGCTTGCCATGTATGTGTTCTATAGTCCATGACATGGACAGTGTCTGGGATGTGCACACATTTCACATGCATGTTCTGTGACATGTGGAAGTGTACCTGGGGTATCGAGGGCATGTTGTGTACACAGATTGTTATCATCAGATGTGCCATTCCTGGCCATGTGGTGGGAACTGGCAATGGACGCCAGGTTGACCCTGCACCTACATTGACAGTATGATACAGGTATTCCCTGGTGTCAGTGGCATCTGTCCATACAGGGCATGTGTTTAAGGCATGGAATGTCCTTTGTAGGTTACACTTGATGCCACTACAGTTGTTGCAGGCGTCCAGTGGGGAACATGGTGAAGGAGCACTATATGGAATTATGTGCCTACTGTAGTCATGGGACAGGGTGCCATGCCCTTTGTAGTCTGCTGCAATTGCTGTGGGCAATATGTAGGGAACTACCAGCAAAATCATTGTTGCCTAGCCAAGTGTGTTGGTGTTTGAGACATGGGTTGAGAGTGATCTCTGGGTAATACAAGGGTTGCTTAAATTGTTCGCCAGGCCGTTATGTCACATATAAGGGTATGGATTGTCAACCCCAGCCTCTCTGCTGTTTGACATCTGTTATCCTTATAAGGTGGACATTGTGAAATATAATAGGCCCACCATATAAGAAATTTGCAAAACCTGCTCCACAATGAGTCCAGTTGTTACACACTCAAAGCCACTTCCACACAGGATACGAATGACAAACACAGACAAAAAGACACCAAGCCTCACAGTTGCCATGTCTGGGATTGGAACTCCTACCTAACTAGTACATCACACTACAGCATTATGCAGTTATAGCACATGCCACAGAGATTACTGGGTTACTCCTTACCCAAAGGTATATTTCAAAGTGAAGGACATGAACAGGCTTGCCAAAGAAGGGCAATGGAGGCTGTAGGGAATGTGAATGGCTTCAAAAGCATTGCGCCTTACACAGCAAACAAACACACACAGTTGCCATGTCTGGGAATAGAACCCCTACCGAACTAGTATATCACACTACAGCATTACACTGTTACAGGGCATGCCACTGGGATTACTGGGCTACTTCTTCCCCAAAGGTGTATTTCAAAGTGAACATCAGCAACCTTGTCAAAGTTGGGCAATGAAAAGTGTAGTTCATTGGGTCATACGTTGATACTAGGCTATCTGCCCCAGGACCTATACATACCTAGACATGAAAATTCTCTGGCTATGACTTCCAACAATATATACTTCCCTGCACATCTGTCTAGCAGGGCAGCTGACAAGATCCCAGGGTAAATATCCTATCTCCCATCCAAGTGTCCAGGTTCCTTTTGAAGAGGGCCAAATATACACTCTGCATGACATGTATGGGCAGTCTATTCCAGAGTCTGTGGAGTCTCTGTGTCAGGAACACATCCATCCTGCATGTATTGTTCATTGTGATGACAGGATTTGGATCCCTGGAGCATGTGGCTGTGAGGGTTTAGAATTCTCTATGTGTAGCATGTCCAACAGCTGTGGGTTTGACATGGCAGGGTATGTTAAGCAGAGATCACCTCTGAAAACACAATGTATGACAGAGTATAGTTGGATGATTTTCAGATGGTCAGCATAGAACATCTGGTTTAGGCCTGTGATCATTTTGTGATGTATGTCTGCAGCCTCTCTAATTGTTGCAGGTGTCTTGTGAGGTACATAAATAACAGACCATTGTAGTCTGTACTGGGCTTACTAAAAGATGCTTGCAGTGGGATAATGTGCTCCTTTTCCTGGATGTAAAGCCCTTAATGGAAGGTGTGCCACATAGGTGGGTTTCCTGACTGTTGTGGGGATGTGGTTATCAAAGGTGAAACCACTGTCCACATGTGTCCTTAAGTCTGTTATCACACTTTAGGTATTTAATGTACTGACACCTATGTGGTACTTCACAGGTACATGTCCCTTCCCAATGGGGATAATTATATATTTCTTGGCAGTGATCTTGAGGCCATGGCTCAGGCACCAAGCATGTCTTTCTGTAAGGCCCTTCTGTAGAATATTCACATCATGTGGAGATTTCATATTGGCTCCCAGTGTGTAGTCATCTGCGACCTTTGTTTGCCATTGTCCCTTACTGTTGAACTGTACTTCAGAGCAGTAGATGCCGAACAAGGGTGGTGCCAGGACTGAACCCTAAGGTACTCCATCTGTCACTTGTCTGGGACTCGGGTTGGTGTCACCTACATTTACAGTGTGGGTTGTGTCAGTACAGCAGTTGGCAGCCCATCGGGTGACATTGGGATTAATGGCCACCTTGATGCATTTATCTATGATTCCAGACTGGGGGATGGTGTCAAAGGGCTTGGTGAGGTACAGATAGACTGTGTGAACCACCTTACCCTAGTCTACGGCTCTGGAGATGAATTCACAGTTGTCATTCCAGTTGGGGTGACATGACTGACCCTTCACAAACCAAACCTGGTTAGGGTCCAGTGTTTGCAGGTTGCCAATGCCTTTGTTTTAATTTCCATAATAATACATTCCATGGCCTTGCAGAGCAGGCATGTCATACTGCTGGGGCTGTAGTTCCCAGAATCCATGGTGGATACCCCATTGTGGAATGGGATAACTGTAGCTGTATGCCACACAGTGGGCACGAAGCCTGAGGTGGGGCTATGATTACACATGGCACATAGGTGAGGTGCAAGTACAGTTTGTAGCTCATGTAGTACACAGCCCGGGATGTTGACTGGTCCCATGGCCGCTGTTGTCATAGCTCTGTGTAGTGTGTTTTTTACCAATGTGGCCATTATTAGCAGCATGTGGCAATCTATTCATGATGAGATGTGCCCTTTGGGGGTTTGGAGGGTGGTGCAGTTGGCACTGCATCAGTCTGCTAGGATATTGGCAATATCCCTGGGAGGAGTAGATTTAGTACCATCCTGTTGTAGCTCACAGCAATTCTGAGCATTGCCATTAAGATTCCTCATATAACTATGGAACGGCTTGCGGTTGTCTTTGGCATCTGTGGCTATATTATGCTCATAAATAACCTTGGTGGATGTTATGAAGGGTCTCTGCCTCTTACTGTAGCTGGTAAGGGAGCATTTTGCATCCTGGAAAGTCCCCCATTTCTGCAAGAGTTTCCTCCTTTTGTTGTACAGCATGTTTATTGCAGGGGGCCACCACATTGGCATCCTTTTCCTGGATGGGAGCACCTTGGTTCATTATTGAATGGCACGATTTATGCATGAGTGGATGTGCTCGTACAGTGCCTTCATGTATGATTCAGCGGTTGTCCTTTCAGTTCCCTTCTGCATTGGTGTCATGATGTTAGTCACGTCTGACATATGTAGCATGACATTGGCTTTAGAGATGTGTGTGACGGAGGTGTCCTTACTGGGGTGTGGAGGAGGGATGTTGATATTAAGGATGATTAGCTCATGGGTATACCTGACCACCAATGGGGTGACCATAGGTGTGGAGGATTGATGTCCCATGTTGGTAATGACCAGGTATAAGATATTTGAGCCTCTGGTGGGACTATGGCTTACTTGATACAGGGCATTGGGAATTATGACTTCCAAGAACTGCTGGGCACACGTGTTGGTACACAAGTAGTTTTCCCAGTTAACAGCAGAGTAGTTTAACTCACCCAGTATTAGTGTGTTTGCTTGTATCATAATATTTCACAGTATGTTTCAAAAGCCATAGTGGGTATCATGGGGCATGGTGGGGGATCTGTAGCAAGCTATACAATTTGGAATGCAGTCTAACCTACTGTTAGTTGCACTGGGGCTATTTCAGACACATTCTGCTAGGCAAGTAGCCTGGTGGTTTGAATATCCTTGGTGAATATGGACACTCCTCCACCTTTATTGTTTTGGTCCTGGTTTGGTGGCCAACAGGTCTGGTGAGAGATGTACCTGGTATTGCAGGGGTGCTCTCTGGAGGCTTGGAGCAGGTCTCTGTTACTGCACAGTTATCAATATTCTCCATTTGTAGGTGTGCGTAGTGACTGTCAATGACCAAAAAAAAACTTTGCTCTCTACACACGCAGCATTTCACAGTTGCCATGCCTGGGCGTAGAACTCCTACCTAACTAGTTTATCACACTACAGCATTATGCAGTTATAGGACATGCCACAGAGATTACTGGGTTACCCCTTCCCCAAAGGTGTATTTCAAAGTGAATGACATCAGCAGGCTTGCCAAAGATGGGCACTGCAGGTTGTACTGACTGTGAATGGCCTCAAAAGCATTGCTCCCTACAAAGATAAACACATGCACAAACATCCACACTTGCCATGTCTGAGAATATAACTCCTACCTAACTAGTTTATCACACTACAACATTATGCAGTTATAGGACACACCATGGAGATTACTGGGCTATTATTTCCCCAAAGGTGTATTTCAAGGTGAAGACATCAGCAGGCTTGCCATAGTAGGGCAATAGGGAGTGCAGTGTGTGTGCATGGGCCATAACCCATTCATCTAGAGGCAGACACACCACACTCAGGCACACACAGGTTTATATTCCACAGGTTAGTGTATACAACTGCTAGATGACTACTGACTTGTACAGTCATGTTGCACAGTTAGCACTAGCACCACAAACACTATAATGCTGAGGGATTCCAGAGGCAAATGTCTGCAGTGATTGGCATTTGCACATCATGTGGTTTTAGCCAATAGGATGTGTGCTGGGTGGGACAGGCCTCTTGATGGAAGACTCTGTCACTGTCACTCTCTTACACACATCTATGTATGTGTACTTTTGGCCTATTATATTGTTTTGTCCTTGGATATATGTGTGTATTCTTATTCAATGTGTGTGCAAAGCATGACTGTTGTGTACTGAGGAGTGTATGCACTAACATATACGACTGTCAGATATGTATGGTCCACTGTTGTTGCCAGACATAGGGTTCATTTCTTTAAGTGTGTGAACATGCCCAGTATGACCTTTCAGTATTTTGTTGTCTGAAATGGCCTTCATTTCTCTAACTGTGGGAGCATGCCCAGTATGACCTTCTATATTGAATGTGTGAATGCTTTCCAGGTAGATTGTACTCCAGTGCAGACTTTTGTGTTCTACACCTACAGCTAGCAAACTGTTTCTGTGAAATATCTGTAGATCAGTTAACAATTTGTGGTCAAAAGAGGCAAAGGATAGTGGGTTACTATAGGTAATTGTGTCTGTGTTGCTTCTGCTACATGTTCCTGGTATTAGCAGAGATATTCAGACATATGTACTGTTATACACTGTGATGTTTTATGTCATCAAGTACTGTCAGGTAGACATATTTGCTTGCAGTGATGTCCAGAGGAACACAGGATGAATGCAGCTGTGTCCGGTATTGTGGTCAGCAGCCTACATATTCTTGCACACTCATGCCATTCTGGAGGGAAAGCTGCAGACACTTGCTGCTGGGTCTGTGTAAATGGTGAAGCACCTTGGTACAGTGGTGACAGAGGATCCCATGCTTGTACATCCATCAATGGGACAGTATGGCCATATCTTGCTGTGGCCATACCTCACAGCTGTACAGATTCACACAGGTTACCTAGAGGCAGGGGTCATAATTCTGGACATTACCCCTACACATTGTGGTTTACAAGCAGGTTTTTAGCCACCCATTCATGTGTTTGCAGCCAGGGATAGTATGTGCCCACGGCTGAGTTTCAGACTTCACACACTCCATGCCACCCATGCTCCCACCCCTCTCTATTATTTTATCATCTTCCATACATTATGCAAACATTATATGATATTTTCCCTATAGTTATCACCTCATCACAGCAGTAATTTGGTGTTGGTCCACAGTTCCTGCAGTAGCACATGGTGGACATGTTACTGTGATTTGTCCACATGGCCTTGCATTTTGGTTCTGTGGACTGTGTTATGATGTTATTTGGGAGTCCATGACATAACATACATTGGCAGCATGGGTGAGACACAGGCCATTGCCAGA
This sequence comes from Protopterus annectens, assembly GCF_019279795.1. Lineage (NCBI taxonomy): Eukaryota > Metazoa > Chordata > Ceratodontiformes > Protopteridae > Protopterus > Protopterus annectens. The sequence continues at coordinate 744,917,539 of NC_056734.1, read as the reverse complement.
GGACTGTAGGCAATTTGGTAGTGATGTAGGCCAGCAGTAGCAGGCCGTTGCATTCTGTCAGTTCTACAGTCACAGACTGCAATACACTATATTCCCCTGGGTTGACAGGGTAGGTGTGCAAGGTGTTCATGCCAATACTTTCTGTCAGTATTGATCCAGTGGTGTGGATGCTGGAAGGGTGCTGCTTACAGCTAGGGACACATCTGCATGGACACCTGCTCTGCATGCTGCATTCTTTTTCTATTGCCATACACAGTTGAGGGTCATATTGTACTCATTCCCAACAGCAGGGATAAGACTGGAAAGGTACCTGTGGGTGGTGGTGGGGTGAGCTGGGTGTATGTGTGCTATGGACACTACTTGCATCTGACTCACAGATATGCATGGGGCATTCCACTTATGTTGGCTTGTGCTGGGACATCAGCTGTTTCTCAATACATCATTCCTATGACCTTTGTGGTCTGCCAGTGTTTGGCCAGAAGACATAGGTATTCCCTACTACAAGCCCAGATAATGTGCTGCAAACCTGTATGTGCAATACCAAGGGTGTGTCCATCTGACAGGTACATATTATACACTGTCTGTCTGGGGTACTTCTCCCTGTATACTGCTTGTATATCTGGGCTAACAGTCATGCCATGTCCATCTTTCAGATGGTGACACATATTACCTACAAACATTTACTATGGCTTACTCCTGGAATGTATTATACTGTGAAGCATTGTGTTTGACACTTCAGTTGTGAGAACTTGGCCCTGTCATCAGCAGTACTGGGCAATGGCCTCCAGGACAAACCTCACAATGCATACATACTGACCACTCTCACACAATATACAACACACACCAACTTAACACACACAGACCTGCATATTGTACTCATGCTACAATCTATCCTGCTACCTTGGCCAGCTCAGGTAATCTGTGCTCCACTGTTATTATACCTACACATACATGTTGCTACATTTCTACATAGAATTGGGAGGGCACACCTGAGTTTTACTATGTGTCTACATAGGATTGGGGGGAGCAGACCTTACTGTTACTACATTTCTACATAGGATTGGGGGATCACACCTGCCTGTTACTATGTATCTACATATAATTTTAGGGGCACACCTCCCTGTTACTAAATTTCTACTAGGATTGTGGGGCACACCTGATTGTTACTGCATTTCTACCTAGGACTGGAGTGGCACACCTGCTCTTACTGTGTGTCTACATAGGATTGGGGGGCACACCTGACTGTTACTACATTTCTACATAGGACTGTGGGGGGCACACCTGACTGTTAATACATTTCTACATAGGATTGTGGGGGGGGCACATCTGACTGTTACAAAAATTCTACATAGGATTGTGGGGGGGGGGCACACCTGACTGTTACTACATTTCTACATAGGATTGTGGGGGGGGGCACACCTGACTGTTACTACATTTCTACACAGGATTGGGGGGCACACCTGACTGTTACTACATTTCTACATAGGATGGGGGGGCACACCGAACTATTACTACATTTCTACATTTGACTGAGGGGGGCACAACTGACACTTGTACACATTTGCTATGACTGTACTGGTATGTCAGGTACTCCATTTCATTCTGTATTCTAACATATCATGCTGACTAGAGGCATAGTGCTTTAGCTTATACTTTGTCCATCCACTTTCCTTCTTTTTCCTAACCAGACCTCTTTTGAAAAAAAAATCTCTAATATGGGTTTTCCAGTGTACCAGGTAAGTATCTCTGCTTACATTAAATAATATTCTACCTTTTTAAGATCTACCTTATCATCCTCTTAACTCTACTTGCTAATTCCTGATGCATGATACTTATCTCATTGTTTTTATTTTATCTAGTACATGGTAAAAAATAAAACCCTCTGCTCTGCCTCGGTCTTTCCAAGTTCATTTGCATCTTTTTTTGCTGTGTAACTTAATTATCAAGAGTATACAATATGACCATTTCAGTATATGTTTTTACTATGTGGTATGCATATAATTCACACAACTTTGTTATTTTCAGAAATTATCTTCATTAGTATTTCAACTTTTTGTAGAACACTCCCCCGGATTCACTATACTTCCATGCAGGACTAGCTTAGTTCTGCACAGAAGCAGCCATTTAGGAGCAGGATGGCAGAGCGCCAGGCATATTAATGAAGGCGCGCTGCCTGTGCTGCTAAACAGACACAGAGCATGCACAAGTGCAGAGGGGTGTCTGAGAGCAGAGCTCTCATATTATACATGCCCCTGCAATGAAGAACAGCAGTTTAGGAATAAGAATAAGCGAGACCACTCATAGGTGTTCGCATACCCCAGCAACATTCTCCCAAGTTTATAAGAGCAATAGTTAAAATAAGAAACATAAGCAAGCTTTTTTTTATGAAACAGATAAAATGTAACCATAGGTGCATGGGTTTGCCCATTGCTTAGCTACGTTTATTGCAGCCTAAATGGCGCAAGAGGATAAAAATCAAGATATATGCAAATGAAGCAGTACTGCAATAGAGTAGTGGGCAGAGCATTCGCCTTACGAGCAGTCATTCCCAGTTCTAGTCTCACTCCAGTACATTCCATTTTCCATGTCAAAACACTTTATGACCAACATTTTTGTTGCATAACCTACTGAATAACATAGAAAAACAAAAATGTCCAAATCCAGAAAAAACTGAATGGAGGAAATAACCAAGAGCACTGCACCAAAGATAAAAATTCCTACAAATTTATTCCACTACGATGAGAGTTTAGCGCTTCCATCAAAAGTACATTACATTGACTTCTTCAGAACTATATAACACACTTGATACCTGCCCTACTCCACAATTGGTCGACCAAGAAGGTTGTCATTTCCTCTTAAAAAATGTCATATCCTACTACAAAGGTAGGTAATTTCCTAAATACCTTTACAAGAATTATTAAACCAATAATACCCCAAAAATAAAACATATGTTAAAAACATTATATAAAAGAAACAGCTTTTAATTTTAACATGGAATTGATAGAGATTTTATTATTGAGCCCAGGTGGCACACACGCATTTAACCTTATTTGCCACTTGAGTTCTAAAAATTCAAGAAAATCATCAACATGTACACCCCTTACACCCAAGTCAACCTGCTCTAATACAAAAACATGAAACAGTGTGTGGGATGTAATTTAATGTGCTTAAATAAGGTGTTAGTCTCCCTATGTTTGTTGATATCATAACTGTGTTGATAAATCTGTTGTCTTAAAACTTGGACAGTCTTATCCACATAGTAGCAGTCGCAACCTGTACAGGATGCGACATATACAACCCCTTTGCTGTAACAGAAGTACTTCTTGTGTGTACTGATTTTCCCAAAATTCCTAAGTTTAATAAATTCGCCATCAACAATAAAAGGACATTGGGTGCATCTTTCACATCTGAAAGTACCACCTGGTCCTGATGCCACCTTTTTTCTTTCAACTAAACCTTTGAAAGATGTACACTTTTTGTATACCACCAGGTTTTTCATCTAATTTGTTAATGATATTCTCATCAATATGAAACATATTCCAACAATCACAAATGATGCTTTTGATATCAAAAAAATCAGTAGTGAAAGGTAATACTAATGCCCTGCTGAAATTGTTCATTTTCTCAGGTTATCCAATAATATTCTATAAACCCCATTAGTTCTTTTTTGTTGCACCTCCCCTATTATGTCATTAATGAATTGAGGGGGTAGCCTCTTTTCTGTAACATCCCCAATAGGAGGCCGCACTCTCTAAAAAAATCATCATCCTCCGAAACCATTCTGGCCAATCTTACACATTGACCCTTCACAAGGGATTTCTTCTGGTGCAAGGGGTGCCAACTCTTGAAATGCCAAAAAGAGTTGGAATACATGGGTTTCCTATAAAGATGTGATGTGAATCTCCCCTTTCCCCTTGGAATAACCCTTCCTGATGGTCACATCAAGGTAATTTAACATATCATGGTCCATGGTCATGGTAAACTTCATAAAAGTGGCGGTGTTATTGATATAATTGAAAAACCTATCCAACTCGTCTTCACTACCATGCCAAAATAAGACCAAACCATCGAGGTACCACCCATACAGTAGCCACATGTCCTTGAACTCGGAGTTCACAATATATAGGTCCTCCCACTGAGCAAGTACTATGTTGGCAAACGACAGTGCACAACAGGCACCCATGGCCACCCATTGCACTTGTTTAAATATTTGCCCCTCAACAGAAATTAAATTATTGTCCAGAACCATCTCTATACAGGATCTGATGGTGAGGATGGTTTCATGATTTAATGAGTTCTGCTTACATAGATAATCATAGAACCATTCAATACCCACATCATGGGGTATTACAGAAAAGAGGTCCTTCACATCAGTCATAACCAATATGAGACATTCAGTGCACATTTCATGTTTGATTTTAGACAGGAAATTCCATGAGTCTTTAATAATAAGGTTTAACGTAACAGTCAACAAACTTGGCCAGACTAAAAGTTTTCGATGCTTTGGCATCCACAATTGGCTGAAGGTGGGGATTAAAAATATGCTTGTGAATTTTTGGGATTCCAAAAATGGTCGGAATCCTAGGATTGTCTCTAGGAACCTAAAGGTCTCCAATGTGATTTGTTCATTTAATAATAGTTGCTCTAGATCTAGATCAATAAGTCTATAAGCTATATTAAGCTCATTAATGGAGACCTCAGTATAGGTGTCACTATAAAGCAGGTCTGTCATCCTGCTGTTGTAGTCCCTAGCATCCATAATAACTAATCCTCCCCCCTTGTCAGGTTTCATAATCCGAATGTCACTGTTATCTAATATGTTGTGTAATAACCTTTTTTCTTTATTAGTCAAATTGCTAGTCCCATCATGTTTCACACAGTGATTGCAGTGACAGGTTATTTTTTTAAATTGTCTCTCACAAAAACATTCAAACACTTCCACTAATGGGTGCATAGATAGAATGAATGTACTTGGTTTTGTAAAGGGGCTAGCGTTGACCAAATGATTACTAATAGGGTCACCTCCCTGTGGAAAAAAAAGGGCCAGGTTGAGCTTCCTAATGTAGATTTTAAACTGTAAAATGGTATTGACAATGTCAGTTTTACACATTGGCACAAAATTATGCCCTTTCAAAAACAATTCTGCCCATTCAACAGTTACATTCGGGAAAAACAAGGTAACCCCAAGCTACCATATAGGTGGCAATCCATTAAGCACAGAAGAGGTTATCAGGGACCTGGGGACCCAGGTTGACAGTGGCCTTTCTTTTGACACTCACATTGCTAAAGTGGTTAGGAAGACCTTCTACATTGCCCACCTGATCATGAAGGGATTCACATCCAGATCAAGTGAGGTCATTGTTCCCCTGTACTCTTCACTTATCAGACCAATGATCGAGTACAATGCCCCATTTGGGATGTATCTCACCCGGCACCTGCAGCAATTGGAGAGACCCCAAAAGTTCCTCACCAAAAGGATAAAGGGACTCCAAAATCTGTCATATGCTGCCAGACTGAAGAAACTCCAGCTGTATTCAGTTGCATACCGCCTGCTCAGAGGTGACCTGTGCCTGACATACAAGGCCATGTCCAACCTGGAATTAATGGACATGCTCCACCTCAAATAATCCAAATCTACCAGATCCACTAGAGCAAGCGACTTAAACCTTAGCACGGATATAAATAGGACATGCTGGAGGGATAGATTTGTCACCCAGAGACTCCCTATGCTGTGGAATAAAATCCCGGTCCATGTGAGGCAGAGCACCTCGCTGGCTCTGTTCAAGAGAAATCTTGACCGGTGGATGGGAGATTGTAGGTTTACCCCGGGAATCATCTCTGTGTCACTGCTGGACAGAGGCACAACAAACTAATGGGCACAGTATTTTTTAACATAAGGGGTGGCGTAAGCCACAAAGCTTTGGGCTAGGCTTATAAATGCCTTAGGGCAGATAGCCTAGTATAAACCTATGAACCTATGAACATTGGTCTTACTGTAATTGTACACCTTAAAATCTTTACCAAGTTTGGAAATACTACTGCAAAGATTGGCATCACTTATCTCCAATGTTGCTGTTGTTGTGATCTCCCCCCACTCCACTGATTCTGGTAATTCGATTGTCCATAATTCACATTGCCTTGCCTCCCCCCTCAAGTTCATTAACCGCTGAGATCTCCTTGGGTGGGGTGGGTCTAAAGGGGTGTTTTGCTCAGAATTAATGCCATCATCTTCCTCATTGATAACATTACAATCATCCTGCCTATCAGACCACCTAGCTTGATTCCCTTCAGGTGGATCTGGATAAGCCCTACCTAATTCATAATCAGTTTTATCTCTTAATATTTTTTTCTGTTTCTTGTTTTTAAACTGTACCAAGTCATTTTCCACATTTTTGAATAAGTTGTTAAATTCAATCATTCTATGCTCAAAAAGCAAGTCCCTTTTAATTTCATGATCAAGTCTATTAATGTCTTTGAGCAAACCAGCTATTTTCCTGTTGTTGTCACTAATAAAAATATTAAGTAACTCACATCCTTGCCTGTTAAAAAACATTTTGAGGTCCTTATGTAGTTGTGAGTCTTTCACCAAACCTGACGGGTATTTCCAAGTCCTTAAACCCTTAGGAATCTGCTCCCTTCATAAACACTCATTAAAGTACTCATTTTCCAACTGTAACTTTTTATACTCCATAAAAGTTCCTTAAAGCAATGAAATTGGTCGTCCAAGCTCCCACAACTATTGTTAACATTGACAATACAGCCACAAAGCCCAATATCATTTTGAAGCCAGTCGTCAACAGAAAATGAAAGCATGACGTCTTCACGGATACCCAACAACGTACCTGATCCAGTAGAATTGCTGTTAACATTGTTAGTAGCTCCACAACATGTGTCATTAGAACACCCATTAGAACACATAATCCTTTGTGCAGGTGTAATTAAAGAATTGTCAGGGCTTTCAACTTGCATAGAATTAAAGCCCTGAGAGTGAACTAACCCTCATTGATTCATAAGCGAGTTGACCTTGGCAGACAATAGGGCAACAGAGGAAGTAAGCGATGTTACAGATTGCAATAGTGTGTTGAAATGGATGTTGCCAGTACTACTAAGGTCTTCACCTCCATCCATGACAACCACAAACTGAGAAAAACAAAAATGTCAAAACCCAGAAATAACTGAATGGAGGAAATCACCAAGAGCACTGCACCAAAGATAAAAACTCCAACAAATTTATTCCACAACAATGAGAGTTTAGCGCTTTTGTCAAAAGTACATTACATTGACTACTTCAGAACAACATAAAACACTTGATACTGATTTAAATAACCTGCCCTACTCCACAATTGGTCAACCAAGAAGGTTGTCCTTTCCTGATAAAAAATGTCATATCCTACTACAAAGGTAGGTCATTTCCTAAATACCCATACAAGAATTATTAAACCAATAATACCCCAAAAATAAAATATGTTAAAAACATTATATAAAGGAAACAGCTTTTAATTTTAACATAGAACTGATAGAGATTTTATCATTGAGCCCAGGTGGCACACACGCATTTAACCTTATTTGCCACTTGAGTTCTAAAAATTCAAGAAAATCATCAACAGGTCCACCCCTTACACCCAAGTCAACCTGCTCTAATACAAAAAACTTGAAACAGTGTGTGAGATGTAATTTAATGTGCTTAAATAAGGCGTTAGTCTCCCTAAGTATGTTGATATCATAACTGTGTTGATAAATCTGTTGTCTTAAAGCTCGGCCAGTCTTACCCACATAGCAACAGTTGCAACCTGTACATGATGTGACATATACAACCCCCTTGCTTTAACAAAAGTACTGTTTGTGTGTAGTGATTTTCCCAAAATTCCTAAGTTTAATAAATTCGGCATCAACAATAAAAGAACCTTGGGTGCATCTTCCACATCTGAAAGTGCCACTTGGAACTGATGCCACAATTTTTCTTTCAACTAAACCTTTGAAATATGATAATTCCAATAACAACACCATTTTTCTGAAGTTTACCATGACCAAGGACCATGATATGTTGAATTACCTTGATGTGACCATCAGGAAGGATTATTCCAAGGGGAGATTTGCATCACATCTCTATAGGAAACCCACGTATTCCAATTCTTTTTTGCATTTCGAGAGTTGGCACCCCTTGCACCAGAAAAAATCCTTTATGAAGGGCCAATGTGTAAGACTGGCCAGAATGGTTTCGGAGGATGATGATTTTTTTAGAGAGTGCAACCTCCTACTGGGGATGTTACAGAAAAGAGGCTACCCCCTCAATTCGTTAATGACATAATAGGGGAGGTACAACAAAAAAGATTTAATGGGGTTTATAGAATATTATTGGATAACCCTTTGGGGTTAGTTAGACCCCTAGGAACTGAGAAAATGAACAATTTCAGCAGTGCATTAGTATTACCTTTCACTACTGATTTTTTTTTTTTATATCAAAAGCATCATTTGTGATTGTTGGAATATGTTTCATATTGATGAGAATATCATTAAAACATTAGGTGAAAAAACCCTGGTGGTAAACAAAAAGTGTACAGCTTTCAAAGGTTTAGTTGAAAGAAAAAAGGTGGCATCAGGACCAGGTTGTACTTTCAGATGTGGAAGATGCACCCAATGTTCTTTTATTGTTGATGCCGAATTTATTAAACTTAGGAATTTTGGGAAAATCACTACACACAAAAAGTACTTTTGTTAAAGCAAGGGGTTTGTATATGTCGCATCCTGTACAGGTTGCGACTGTTACTATGTGGGTAAGACTGTCCGAGCATTAAGACCGGATTTATCAACACAGTTATGATATCGACAAACATAGAGAGAGTAACGCCTTATTTAAGCACATTAAATTACATCCCACACACTGTTTCAAGTTTTTTGTATTAGAGCAGGCTGACTTGGGTGTAAGGGTGGACCTGTTGGTGATTTTCTTGAATTTTTAGAACTCTAGTGGCAAATAAGGTTAAATGCGTGTGTGCCACCTGGGCTCAATGATAAAATCTCTATCAGTTCCATGTTAAAATTAAAAGCTGTCTCCTTTATATAATGTTTTTAACATATGTTTTATTTTTGGGATATTATTGGCTTAATAATTCTTGTATGGGTATTCAGGAAATGACCTACCTTTATAGTAGGATATGACATTTTTTTTAACAGGAAATGGCAACCTTCTTGGTTGACCAGTTGTGGGGAAGGGCAGGTTATTTAAATCAGTATCAAGTGTGTTATGTAGTTCTGAAGAAGTCAATGTAATGTACTTTTGACTAAAGTGCTAAACTCTCATCGTTGTGGAATAAATTTGTTGGAGTTTTTATCTTTGGTGCAGTGCTCTTGGTAATTTCCTCCATTCAGTTTCTACTGAATAACATATGTTTGTGAACTGCTGTACCACACTAAATGCAGATGTGATGTGTCATTGTCATGATGTTGTAAAATCCACAGATAATCACAAGTGCCCCATACAATATATGTACACATGAATCAGGGATACAAATGAAAGGTACAATGTGTAATGAATGATAAAGCTATAGAGTTTCCAAATGCACCACCCTCCCAAAAAACATTTTACTTTACTTTCTAAATTAGTGTGGGGGTAAGCAGGAGTAAGCACTATTAAGCAAGAGTAAGCATATTTAAGCAGTAGTAGTCAAGTTTATGCCTGTTTGCATGGGGGTAAGCAATGCACACACAGGTTAAGCAATATTTAAGCTAACTCTCTGTAAGCATATTTAACCGGAGGCTAGCATTGCTTGGCTTCACACAAACCTGCTTACAATTGCTTAAAAGTGCCTTAATCACTCTGTATGCAACAGCTGCTGTTCTTGCCAGAAACAAAATAGACAGCTTTTGCAGGTCTTGAACCTAGGACCCTGTACACTGTAGTCACAGTAGTTAACCACTAAGCCATCACAGCAGTACATAAGATTGAGGTATCACCAAACAGATCCTCACTTTAGGAAAATCAAACTGAACATGTGAAAGGAATCTATATACAGTTTTATGTTGTATAACTTATTGCATAACATAAATATCTGAACTGGAGTACTACATTAAGCCCAGATGTGAGGTGCCATTGTAATAAAGTGTTGAAATCCCCTAATAAATACAAGGACCCCATACAGTGTATGTACACATGAATCACGGATACCAAACACATATATAACATGTAATAAATAATTAAAAATTAAGCAATGCTAAGCATTGCACAGTCCAGCTTACTAGGTGTAAGAAATGTGTAGGCCAGCTAACTCAGTTTGCCCAGTTGTATACCCCTTTAAGCAATGACAACCTTAGGTAAGCAGGTTTGCCAATAACTTAGCATTTTCAAAACCATCCAATCATGGCAAAGTGCGGGAATTCAGCCCTATTTAAACCCAACAGGTGGGAATACAGCTCATAACTAGTTACAGCTTCCTCCTGTAGGCACTATGATTGGTACTGGAGAGGGTGTGTGCTTTTGGGTGCAACTCTGGGACATCCAGGAGTCAAGAGTCATGGCAGGACTCCTTCTGACAGACCATGACCAGAGACTGCTGCAGGGCCAGTACCAGGGTTTCCAGTACAAAGCGGAAGCCTGGGACCATCTCACCTGTGACCTCACCAGTGCCACTGGCATACCCTAAACTGGTGAGCAAGTCAGGCATCACTATGCGACCTGAAGCGGAGAAAGGGGGATCTCTTGGATCAGTGGATCCAAGAGGCTATGAAGACAGAGGATTTCCCAGCCATGCATATCAGTCCACTACCTGTTTAATAATTGCCAACTCATGTATATTATGGATAGGTATGGCTAAATATCCCTCTTATGTTTTTCACAGTGGCAGAGGAGAGGGCTACGAACCAGGAGGCCCATGCCTGTGGATTGCAGTGGTTGCGACAAGAGGCAGGTTAGTAATACTCTTGCATGTACTGTCATAGGAAATAAATCTAAAAGTAATAGAAAGTTATTTGCCTGTAAAAAACCTGTATTGTTTAAGGTATGTACTGCATACACCAGAGAAGAGTGGCAGGAAGAGTGTCATATAGGTTGTATGTAAATAAAAGCATAATAGCCTGACAATAAAGGTCTAACTGCTGGACTGCATGTGTTTACTCTGGTATCATATGGTAATGTATAAAGTTGCAATCTAGTAATAGTACTGTTGTATTAAGCGTTGTTACCCACACTGTGCTACCTAAATAAAATGTGTAGGAATGTCTGTATGTAACTGATACAATACCAATAGGTCATATAGTACAACTGAGAGAGACTGAGACAGAAAACAGTGAAAAGACAAACAACATAATCCAAATAGCACACTCAACTGAGATGTGAACTCTTGTATTTTTAGCACACACAGCCATGGTTCGAATCCTGGGAGTGGTAGTAGGCTGTATGCAAAATCATACTCCACAACTGTACAGATGTCCAGAATGTCCAGTAAATTGGCCCACATCTGCTGTCTGTCACCCTGTCCCCCTGGCAAATCAGTGGGATGATCCCTGACATTTAGGCAACAAATAAGAAATATAACTGATTGTCAGACTTCTATAAGAACAAACCTGTCACCCTATCAACTCCCCAAAATGTTATGAGAGTAATAAGACAAGTATGTCTCATCTCCACCCCAAATTTGTCAAGCTGTGACCAGAGTGTGTAAAGTAACAGAGTGAGATGTATGTGCATAATACTAATGTGGAATCTGGTAATGTGTGGCAACATTCAGGTAGTGCTAACAAGCATTGCCCCCACAGGTCTGTCAGATATGAAACCTGTGTCTAGAAATAAAAGATTGATATCCTGTACTGGTACTGTTTACTCTGGTATTGTATGGCATTGTTAGTGTTGCAGTTGCTTTATAATAAGGTGTTACACATCACTGTCACCGACACTGTGCTACATAATAAAACTGTCTAGGAATTTCTGTATAAGAGTGTTGTAATTACAAGGTCAGATTGTAAAACCACAGGAGAATTATAGACAGAAATCAGAGAGATACACAGCAATATCTATATAGCACACTTAACTGTGATGGGCATTGTTTTATTTTTAGCAATGGTTCAAATCCTGGGAGTGATAGTAAGCTTTATGCAAAATCATATCCCACAAGTGTACAGAATTGTCCAGAATGTCCAGTTAATTGGCCCATATTTGCCGGCTGTTACCCTGTCCCCCTGGCACATCAGTGTGCTAATCTCCGACATGTAGGCAGCATTTTACATAATATAATTGACTGTAAGGCCTGTACATATTTGGAAAATGCCAATGAAAACAAACCTATCATTGTACAATTCACCAAAGGTTTAAGAGGGCAATAGTAAAAATATGTCCTGGTTCACCTGAATGTGGTCAAGACATGCCCAGAGTGTGTGCAATAAGAGATGGGCATGTATGCACATAACATCAACCTGGAATCTGGGAATATGTGTAGAAACAGGTAGTGTTAACAAACAATGCCTCCACAGGTATACCAGTTAAGAGGTGTATACTGCAGGTAAAACACAGTTCATGTATACAGTTGTCTATATCCATACCACTGTCCAAACTAAGGCCATAGGGTAGTGTACTAATACCTGTAAGGGACAGATCACAGCACTGACTAGGAAAATAATGAGAACTACAGGAATATACTACTTGTTAATTGACATCTTTCTCTCCGCCCACCATATCTGCAACAATAAACTTAATACACAACTCAGTCAGTGTGTGCTGCATTAATTCTACTGTTGGGACATATGTCCTATTGTTTGATAAATATTTAAATTTGTTTCTATGCATATGCCATGTTGAAATGCTCCCACATTGGTGGCATGCTGCCATCAATGTACCTACATGCTGTTGTAATGGCCACTGTGGTTCCATATATGCATGTGTTCTGTTTGCTATGCAACTGTTCCATATCTGGTGTTTCAGGTTAATGGGAATATCTATGCATGCTGTTATACCTAATCCTGGAATGTGTTGAATATTACTAACCCACATATGTTGTAAATTTGAACACCATAGCACGTTTGGGAAGGCAGGTCCCAGCAGACCCACCTGTACCACCTCAGCTGGCCATTAAACCAGGCACCAGCACATCTGGGGCCCACCCTGGGACCTCCTCATCCACTGATCCTGCACCACCTTTGGCTGGAACTGTCTTAGGGGATGGGGCTCACCCCACCCTAGGAGTGAGCTGGGACATGACACTGTAACCCATCTCCAGGTCTGGGGAGTGGTGAGTTGCGAGCTCAGCAGTGAGTTTGGAGATCTGCTGTGCCAGCTTGTGGGCAGCGTGTCGCAACTAGAGGGTCGGCCTGGCCCTCCTACTTAGCCCCCAGCACAGCCACATTCAGGGCTATGAAGGTGCAGTGGTGACTGCCCATGGGTAGGGACCTCAGTCTTACTGTATCCACTAGGGGGCTCCTGGACTTCTGATTTCTACACAACCCCCACATGTGTTATATACCACCTCCGTATGCTGTCTTGCCTGTATTGTCTGTTATCCTACACAACCTACCTTCCCAGATATGCCTACTATCCCTCCCTAACATCCCACTCTCACCTGAAAAAAAGGGCAATCTGTTCTTGAAAAAAAATCTTGCCCCATACATACATAGCAGTCCATTTCGCACATGTGTCCACTGGACACGTAATCTGGTCTAATTGGCTTCACAACATATCATTGTTGTCCTCACTCCTCTCTCAGGGGTTTGAGTGTCCAAATCTATCTCCAAATTCAGTGTATATGCACAGCTGTTGCTGTAGAAGAAATGGGCAGCTGTGGACCTCCTCTTTCTGCACATCCCTAGCTATTTTCCCTACTGTCTTTCCCTATTTGCACCACTTTTTCACCACTTTCCTATCAACCCTTTTTCATTTCTTTTAAAGAAATTAGTGCAGGTGTAAGTGAGAGTAAGCACTTTTAAGCAGCAGTAAGCGGGTTTAAACTTGTTTGAACAGGGGTAAGCAATGCCTACACAGGTTAAGCAATTGAGAAGCTAAATCAGTATAAGAAACTATAACTGGAAGTTAGCATTGATTATCTCTGTGCAAAGCTACGCAAACCCGCTTACAACTGCTTAAAAGTGCCTTAATCATTCTCTATCCCACGGACTTTGTTTTGCCCAGTAACAAAATAAACAGCATCTGCAAGGCTCAAATCAAGGACCCCGCACACCATAGCAAAGTGATTTACCACTAAGCCATGTCAGATATACATAATACTGTTGTTTTACACAAACATATCATCCAGCACAGTCATTCAACAGTACAAGAAATGTATTTATATATGTAGGTGTTCATAGTTCATAGGTTAATACTAAGCTAACTGCCATTGTGAGCCATTTTAAGCCTAGCAAATTATCCCTTGTGAGACTCAAGCCCTCCACCTTGTGTTTGTAAGGCAAACACATTAACCATTAGGCCACCCTCCCAACCCACCGTGTGTGTGTGTGTGTGTGTGTGTGTGTGTGTGTGTGTGTGTGTGTATATATATATATATATATATATATATAAATATACATAGAAATATTTATATATGAAAAAAAAAAAAATATATATATATATATATATATATATATATATATATATATATATATATATATATATCTGTATATGGATTCACTTCAGAAGACTGAATGATGACAAGCCTGAATTGCATAAGCCGGAAGATGAAAAGCTTGAAATTTCATAAGTCTGAAAACTCAAAAGCCTGAATCCCATAAGACTGAAAACAGATAGGATACATATACTGACTAAAGACAACACAAAACAGATTATATTCCACCAAATATAAGCAGGGGGGCAAGCCCCCTGCACCCCCATGTGGGGAGCTGCGCCCCCCACACCCTCTGCTACATACATATATCAACTCCAAGATTGCACTTCTCTACACTAAAGTGCAATCTCAGAATTTATATATTTAATTAGCAGGGGGTGTGGGGGCACAGGGGGGCTTGCCCCCCTGCCCATACTTTGTGTTCTGTATATTTTCAGTCTTATGGGATTCAGGCTTTTGAGTTTTCAGGCTTATGAAATTTCAGGCTTTTGGTCTTCTGGCTTATGCAATTCAGGCTTGTGATCATTCAGGCTTCTGAAGTGAAACCATAAATATATATATATATATATATATATATATATATATATATATATATATATATATGTATATATACCCACATATGCAAACATCTATAGATATGTATGTCTACATATATATATATATATATATATATATATATATATATATATAGCTATATATGTAACCATATGTATATATATATATATATATATATATATATATATATATATATATATATATATATATATATATATATATACACAGATCTAAGACATTTCACCGAATGCACAGTTCACCAAAAGTTAAATTAGTGTACATTTTTCACCGAAAGCACAATTCACCGAAAACACAATTCACCGAAACACATTTCACTGAAAATGGTATATGGTCATGTCCGCACTGTAGTGTGACCCTGGAATTGGTATATATAGTAGGGGGTGTGTGGGCGGGACGTAGCCCCCCACATATTTTAAAAGTGTTACACTATATACATGCATACTTGCAATTGCAACCTATTATTCTTATCTAAACATGATATATACTTGAAGTATGTGAGGAGCTCTGCCCCCCACACCCCCCAGTGTAAGGGGTGGTGCCCCCCACACCTCCTACTATATATACTAACTCCAGGGTCACACTACAGTTGGGACAAGGCCATATACCATTTTCGGTGAAATGTGTTTCGGTGAATTGCATTTTCGGTGAATTGTGCTTTAGGTGATTTGTGTTCAGTGATATGAGTTTCTGTGAAATGTGCTTTCGGGGAAATGTCCTAGATCCATATATACATATATTTACATAACAAATACATATATGACCAAAGGCACCATTAATGGGGGTGAAGTGGCCCAAGCTAAATATGTCCTCTCAGTATTGAAATCACCCCCTTCTCCACAGCAAAAAAAAACTGCCCTGCAATAAAATACCAACTGTTGCAAGTTCCATACCCAGGACCCGACACAACATAGGCACAAGAAGTTAACAGTAATCCATCCCACTAAGATGATGTCAGGATGGTATCAATAACATATGCAGTACACTCTGGCTACCATAGATAATGTACATTGTGGAAGCAATAAACTGCCAAAGATACACACACACACACATATATGCATATGCATATGCAGATACATATGTAACTACACACACACAGATATGAATAGGAAGTTACATATTTAGAGGGTGCGCACCATACTGAACAGCCAGTAGTCCTACAGTTGCCACCTTATCAAATAGTTAGTGTATGAGTTACCCATACAAAAGGCAGATGTTGCCTGAAACATATACCCACAGAGAAGTCAAAAGATATGATATCACACACAGGTTTGCATACATAGGAAAGTTTTATTTGTGTACAATCACAGTTGTATATGCCATGTCATATAGCTGTTTATACTTGGAAATGCATACAAACAGATTAATGCAACTCTCAAGCAGATCATTTAATACAGTAATCTGAAAGCATAACATATGTTGCTGTCCAGGCCAAGGCCTGCAAGTAGTACAACAGTAAAGACAGAATGGGCCACAGGATAACAATCAATCAACAGTAAATAATGCAGATGTATAGTCCAGGAGCCTCTAACTATACTCTGTAAACAATCCCTTGGGTGAAAAGACTTCAGGTGACACAATGGGCTGTATCTGTTACATAACAAGGCAAAACTGAAACCATCGCAATCAAACTAACAAACCGAACAGTCTGTATGGCAGTAAGCAGTAGGCCAGCAATTTTCCTAAGGTATAATGTATGGTAATGTACATCTATATACCTTAAGGCAGCTTACTCCTGATATCCCGCACATGTTGTAACAGCCTAGGTTATTTATGGTGCATACTCTCCATAGACTGATTTACAGGGGCATATAACACTGTTACATACAGTGACCTCTGGACTGCCAAAGGGCACACATGTTTTAAGCAGATAAAGCCCACATATATATGGACACATCCCCACAATATGTGTGGGGGCAACAACAGCACTGGAATGATGGCAGGAATGGCAGCATGACATAATTACAGGCCACTACATAAGCCATGACTGTATGTTAAATGGACAAAGCCTGGTATGTAGGTGGACAGAGGCAGGAACACAGACCCATATGTGAAATAGTGTTGGCATGCACTGAGCAAGTTGCTGGTGTTACAGGATAGTCTGCAACATACCCTTAGTCAGGAATATGAAGTCAGAAACACAAATGGATGTAGCCATGTACTGATAGCACTCAAAACACACACTGAGAGTGATATTTCTGACACAAGACCTTTGTAGTGGACAGACAAAACAGAACAGGCACACCTCTGGCCATCATATGGATAGGCCCACAGTTAAGAGATGTGCAGACAGACTGCATGCCATGTTAAACTAGTATGTACACACAAACCCTGTAGCACTGGTGCTATACAATGCATATAACAACACTACTCATACTCTGTCTGTAGTTCTGGAACCTTATACAAACATGCAGCTGGCCTGCGTCTGCAAGACATCTTGCAAGAGATATTGCTACCTTTTGTCTGTAACACTGCTGCTCACACACAGGAAGGATGTCCACCATACAGGAAAGGTAAAGGGACCATGCCCACCTGATGTAGGGATTTATAGTAGTGGGTTGCCATGACAGTGGTAATTGGAAGTACACAGCATGCTGCATACAGGTAGCAATTGGATGACACTGATTGGTGCACAGGCCATCACCTGATCATGTGTATCACCTACACAATCCATGCTGTAATATATGCAAAGCAGCTCAACCCATTTACTGGAGAAAGTGTGAGAGAGAGAGAGAGAGAGTGAAACAAACAAAGTAAGAAAGAAAGAATGCAGGCTGTCTGAAAGCCAAGGGAAATGAAAAAAAAAACTTACAAGCAAACTATCCAGAACCAACATCATTCCCACAACAGGTAAGTGAAGTACATATGCATGTAATTGACTGTAGTACTTGGTTCATAATAATGGAATAGATGATGTGGAATGATTTATATCTGCCATCATATGTTGTTGTAGTAATGATGCTCAGCTGAACAACTGCTATGGACAATAGATTTTGTCCCTGTGGGTAGTGGGCCATACCCATCAACTGTGCAGAGCAGCACTAAATGACAAGATATAAGCCATCATAGTGTGTTTTGTGTAATGGAAAACATGTATATTACTGTGACCAATAGCTGGTGGTGGAAGTAATGCCATAATGATGGACATGTGGGTTCCAGAGCCCACCACTTTCAGGACACTCAAGTTAACATGTAATGTATCATGCTGAAATGCCATAGGTGTGTAATAGGCTTATCTGCAATCTGTTCCTAAATATAACCCCCTAATGTTAGGCTGTGTCCATATGTGGCACCTGTCTGTGTTGTAGCATGGCAGAACAGTGCAGCTGTGCAGGAAGGAAAGTTAGAGATTGTGGACCTGATGTCTGAATATACCCTATATATATATATATATATATATATATATATATATATATATATATATATATATATATATATATATACATGCACTCACACACACATGTATATCTACAGATAGACACCTACATATATATATATATATATATATATATATATATATATATATATATATATATATATAACACATATATATACAACATAGTATATATCTACACACACACACACACACACACACACACATACATATATATGTGTGTGTGTGTGTGTGTGTGTGTGTGTGTGTGTGTGTGTGTATGTCTACATATATACAAACATACACAGACACATTTGTATATAAATATGTCCCCTATATTTGCATCACAGGGCTGCATGCTATATGTGAGGAAACATCACACACACACATGCACACACGCATACATATATATGTGTGTGTGTGTGTTTGTGTGTGTGTGTGTGTGTGTGTGTGTGTGTGTGTGTGTATGTCTACATATATACAAACATACACACACACATTTGTATATAAATATGCCCCCTATATTTGCATCACAGTGCTGCATGCTATATGTGAGGAAACATCACACACACACATACACAGACATACATATATATATATGTGTGTGTGTGTGTGTGTGTGTGTGTGTGTGTGTGTGTGTCTACATATATACAAACATACACGCACACATTTGTATATAAATATGTCCCCTGTATTTGCATCACAGTGCTGCATGCTATATGTGAGGAAATATCACACATATCAATACACACACACACACACACACACACACACACACACACACACACACACACGCACACATATATATCGATATATACAGCAGCAGTAAGTGTGTGCAACATGGACAGTTATGTGACATGTGAACCCCTTGTTGGGACCAAGGGTCTATATTATATGATCGAAAGTTTCAAATTCCGAATACCATATGGTCGACACCATATGGTCGAAGTTTAAAAATTTAGAATCCTAAAAAAACTGCAAAAACAGGAAACCTGTCATTAAGTGTTTTATGCAGGGGGGCAAGTCCCCTTCACCCCCCATACCCCACATCCCTGCTGCTTAAATATTCCAACTCGGAGGATTGCACTACATTGAAGTAAAGAGAAGAATTCCCTATGACGATCTTTGTTCCCACTTGCGATGTTTTCAATATTCGAACTTGGTGTCGCCCAAATGATATTCACATATTGAAATCTTCGTTGTAATAATATAGACCCAGGACCACATTACCCTTGTCCGTGAAGTTGGGAATGGGAATTTGGAGAAGGATAGCAGGTATATTCGTGGAGGTGTGTTGGGTTGGTAGATAGAGAGGACAGCCTACAAGTGTGGTATATGACAGATGTGGTGGGTAAAAACCCTGGATGGTGGGTGTCATCTGCGATATGGAATCCCCATGAGCCCCCATATGGAAACAATGGGAACAAGGCCCCCAGCCATTGCCAGTCGCAACTGCAGCTTCACAGCCCTGAAGGTGCCTGGGCAGGAGGCTGAGCAGGAGGAGCATGTGGGCTCTGTGATTGTGTACTGAGGGCCTCAAGGTGTTGAAGCCCATCCCCCAGGCCTCTGTGGAGCTCCCAATGAAACAGACCCTGGACCAGACCTTGCGTGACAGGATCATGTCTGTGTGTGTAACATGGCCAGATGAGGTGGGAGAGGTGGTTCTGCTGGCATCTGTTCCCTAAACATGCTATTGTGTCACTGTTATAGAACATATGTGGGTAGTAATAGTCCACACAATCCCGGATCATGTCCAACAGTATGCATAGATATCCCCAATAATGCACAAAGACAGATGTGCAGCAATCACAGAGAAAACAGACCACATGCATATATGGATTCATAGTTGCCCTTACAATGGCATGCAGGTGGCATTGTCCATAACAGGCCAGCAATCATGGTGTCACCATGGGGAACATGGCTACAAACTCATAGCATAAGGCGTGGTACATTATGATATATGTCCCAATGGTAGGTAAGCTGTAGCCATACCTATTGAGTTGTGTGAACAGTTTGTTGTCACAGATATGGTGGGGGTGAGACAGAGATGTGTATTAAGAACTATGGTAACCTTGCTGTATGAGTTGCTCAGACTTGTTTCCATCTTTATGTCTTTCAGGCAAGATGTCACACAGCAGATGACTGGTCTATTCAGCGGTGGAAAATTAGATCATCATTAACCACCTGGTACAGCACTACCAGGTGCTGTTTGGAAGGACAACCCATGAGCAGCAGTAGCGGACCACCCTGTGGAATGATTGAGTCCACAGGATCAATGAAGTCAGCCTGCATAACCATAGTTATGAGCAGGTCCAGCATCATTGCAGCGACCTGCTTCGCAATGCCCACCAGCATGCTGCAGCAGTCTGGGGGATCACCTCACAACAGGGGGTTCATGACATCCATCCCCCCGACACGTGTTGAGGAGCTCCTTGCCAGCCTTGTGGCACCTGCTCACCTGTACATGCAACAACTGATGGAGACCATAGTGGAGGTGGGTGCTACCCTCACACCGGCTGAGGAGCATGCAGGTAAGGCCACAGGGCACATCAGTAGACCACTGTTTTGTATCCATCCACATCTGTACAGGTGGATCATGCATATGTGAAATGACATATATATATAGTCTGTTACTGCGTAGTAGTAATAAACAGATGTGCATAAGCACTAGTATTGTGGACTTGTACTGTTGATGTACTGTAATGCTGCACCCACCATGTACCAATGCCACAGCTGTGGCTACTGACATCACATCTCTCACACTCTTATCTAGGACCCTCAGGTATACTACCAAGGCAGCAGCCTGTAGCTGGTGAGTATGGTTTATGTTCATGCTTGTCAATACACCGGTCATGTAATGGCTATGGTATAGTCCATGCACACATCTAACACACCTACCCATAATGCATGCCGTACATGTTTACATATTGTTGCTGTTAACTGCACTGCATCATAGTGGTGAGCATGATGGTGTATCTGAAGGGTATGTCAGACACCTGCAATATAAATAACATGGTGTCATTGCAAAATGTGTCCAAAGGGATGAACATAATGGTGTGACAAATGACCTACTGTAGGGACATGTGTGAAACATCACCCTTATACAGTGCTACAACAAGGTATATATCAGTATTACAATGGCAACTGTTTCAGATCTAAAGGATGTATGGGACCAGAATGATGTAGGAAATAAATAGATGGCCATCCAAGACAAAGTATGTCACATGTAGCAAACTGTGCATGCTGGCTGCCCAGTAACATGCCACAAAACTGAGGGTGTTGCAGGAATATCTAGAAAGTACTGGCTGTGCAGTACCCATGTCAGCAATTGCCTGGACTCTGCAATCATATGGCCTATGGGTTAGGGTAATCAGATCTGACAGTTGTACAACAGGAAACATCAGCCAGCCCTCTCTATTAGTAGTGTATGCATAACAGAGAGGTTCCCAAAAGTCATGCGTTACAATGTGTACTGGTGTACCATGACCATGTTGGAAACCTACAGACAGTATCATGTAAGATACATGTGCTGCACAACCAATGCCTCACCCCACCTCACGCCCACCATCCCCATCTCTACTGTGTCAGTGCCAGTGTACATCTGTATGTTTGCCATTCATTAGCTGGGACTAGGCTGTTACACGTGGTGTTCAGTATTTAGGACACTTCAAACTGACACACATGTGTTGGCTATAGTTGTCAAGCATCTGCAAAAAGGCTGAAAATGGGGAGGGGTGTCATCATGACACACCAGTGCAGTGCAGCAGGGATCCTCAGGATGCTACGAATGGCTGTATCTGTGCTGAGTCAGACTCAGGAACTGTGGCAGACGTAACCCTGACTCCACAGCAATAGTGATGGCAGTGTGTGAACTCCAAGGGATGTGCACATGAGTTGACCTTGAAATCATGCAGAGATGGGGGACATGTGTAGGGCAGACTGACCATATATTGGCAAATGAAGATGGCCTATACTAGTATACCCCTGCCAGAAATAGTGACTGCTGTAGTACACATAGCCAAACAAAGAAGAAAAGGATAGCAGAAATGCTCAGTTAAATTCTCTCCACTTTATTTTCAATGACAGCAAAACTTTCTGGATTTCCCTTCTTCAGTGCTTTGCTGCTTGCTGTAGTACACATAACAGTAGGTGCAACAAACCATCATGATAAGGACATGCACCCATGGAGTGTATGCATCAAGGTCAGCATCAGCACACCTAACATTTGTTAGACATTGCATTTGAATATACAGGACATATGTCACATATCAGGCTCATGTAATATTAACATATGCAGTGATGTGGTCCCATGGCATATCAAGGAAGAGTGCACCAGATCAATAAGGGTGTGTACACTCCCCACAGCCATGGTAAGGTGTGGCAGTTGTCAGTGTAATAGTATTATATTGGTCATACATGCATCGTTGATGTTGAGATCTGTAAATCAGACATCAGGCATTCACAAGTGACATTTGTCCACTTATCATCCCAGGTATTGTTGGATAAACACATAGGGGCTGTGAGCATTAGAGCAGACATAACTGACACAGTAATACACATTCAGCAATGGTGTGTATACCTGTGAGGTATGGTGCACAGTACATGGCAGTGTGCAAAACAGGTGCAGAGCAATACTGTGTACATGGATGCAGTGTTTTCCAGGGGAAGGGGAATTATCTACTAACACAGCCCATGCATCACACACATGTATACTGTTGCTAGCATGGATTGACTATAGCTGCACTGCATGTTGTTGAGTACCATGTTATGCATGTTGACAGATGGGTAATGGGAGGTCTGTGTGTACTATCTTTGTGCAACCTCACCTGTAGGTGTGTTCATGTGTGTGTGTGTGTGTGTGTGTGTGTGTGGGGTATTTTTTCTTGTAAGTGCAATCTGGTGAAGTGGAGGGGGTTGATGCATGTAGGTTGTGTGTATGTGTTTGTGTGGGTGTCCATGTATGCACATGTGTAATTGTGGGGTTGGTCATACATCAGTACTTCCCTTTGAAATTGTGCATACATGGACATGGACTGACACATGAGACACCAGAAATACTTGTCTGATATGTAATCATAGGACAGCTGATAGTATAATAAGGTCTGTAGCATGGCAAATGCACTGGGAGGGAAACTAGACACCAGGTATACCATTAAACTTGCAATCAACAGAAAGTTGGATGACTACCCACATATGCAGCACTACAGATGCATTGGGGAATTTCAGACAGCACCATGGAGTGTATCCCTATATTACTGTTGTCCACATAATAAGTTGATTAAGCAGCAGATCTTGCATCTACTGAGCAATAGTTACGTATGACACTCCAGTGTGTGACATTATGGAGCAAACATAGTAACCCCTAACATATGGGGGAGATGTTCACGATTTCCGGACATACCCAGGGTTAACACTGGATGACAGCAGTGAGGCCTTGTAAAACCTACTCCAATCAAGTCAAGGAGGTAATGGAGTAACATGTTTTGTGTTAAGATCACTTGTCTAGGCATTTAGAAGAATGATACATTAATGGGTGCTATTAATAAGTGTATGTTAACAAGTGTGATGCAGGATGGAGAACTTATGTGAACAAACTTGGGACTGTCTGTAAGCTCAGGGACAGGTAAGTATTATAGTGGAATTTCAAGGTGTGTGTGTGTGTGTGTGTGTGTGTGTGTGTGTGTGTGTGTGTGTGTGTGTGTGTGTGTGTGTTTGTGTACGTGTGTACTGTTATGCAATGCCATATAGGTCTTAAAGTGCATTTCTTGTTTTCCCCCTCACAGGTGGCGATGTGGGTCATGGTCCATCCTGCATGCAATCTGATGCTGGTGTCCATACAGACACTGAAAATGATGATAGGACTGTTGAGACACAGGCGGGGTTGTCAGAGGCCGAAACTACAACATAATTTGACATCCCCCTGTTATCCACCTCAACCCCGTACGCAGTCACAGTGCCTATCGATAAACCCATCACCAGTGGCCATAGTAGAGTGACAGTTGACGGTTGGTGGCAATGAACAGGAGAGTGTGTATTGATGCCTGCTATGTTTGGATACAGCAGGCATAGCCAGATGTCTGGCAGGGCACCACATAGGCAGATGTACCGGGTTGCTCGTGGGAGGGATGCTGGTCATCATGCCCCTGGCAGAAGTGCCACAACTGGTACCACCAGATGCATGTTTCAGACTGTCATGGGGGTGCAGGCACGTATGGTACTGTATACCAGACAGGTTCTGAGGCTGCAGAGGGGCAACTTCCATTACCTTACAGGTGTCCTCTGTGATTATACTTAGGTGATGGATAGATGGTTGGGTGAGATGGTGGGCCTCATCAACTGTGGATTGTCCATGCTAGAACTTGTGGTGGGAGTGGGGTGATGGCCGCGTGGACACAGGCCAACAACACCAACAGCTGGCGGTTGACATGGACATGCAAGGACACCAAGCCACTCCCAAAGTGGCAGTACCAGCCCCAGCACTGCAGGGAGGATGCTGTCCACACCACCCCATAGCAGAGCACGTGCATGTGGCATTTGCCAGTTCCAGGAGGGACCTAGTTCCAGCAGACATATGTCATCATCAGGGGGGAGAGTAGCACATCAAGGCCTATACCTGGAAGTGCCTATGGAACTCCTGGCAGGCACAGTCTGCATGTCCTTGGCCAAAGGCGGTGAACTGCACACCCTGTCAGGTATGGTCTGCAGCTGTCCAAGAAACACCTGTATAGGGCAGCCACATGGCAGAACTGTGTGCATGCATACCCACATACTATACAAACACACCTAGGGCAACCCCATACCTACACACACCACATCACTATGCCCATATCAGCAAATTACACACCTCACCCCCACACATGGTGTCAAACATAGCCCACCCTCGGTCTCTGGCAAATCAACAACACACTCTTGTGCATATGATGACACCTGTGCCATATCCCTATCATCCATAACATTGATGCAGGGACAGGTTAATATGGTTCTGATGCAGACAGTGACTGTACTACAGTGTACCAATGTACTGCTGTGTACCATGCTGTCAGCAGTAATGTTTAATGCTTACATGTCAGGTAATGTAGCTGTCCAGCCATGATGTATTACAGCTGTTAGTAACACTGAGTGATTGCGGTCTCCATAATGTTATCCATTTGTGTTGTAGGTGTACATGTGTCAGCAGGAGGATGGTCTGCAGTCATATCTCACAAGGGGTATGACACTGTGGTGACACCATGGCTGTGACATATCCTTGGTACAGTTGAACACATGTGACAGAACTGTATAACAGTTACTGCCTGTGCCACATGGACAGGTGACCCCCTGGGACATTTATAATCAGCAACCTGAAGTAGATCCCTCCACATACACACACACTCTTACTTGGCAACACTGGGACTAGACCCCTTCCTAGTTATGTAGTGCTACTGATGTGTGTGGCTTTCATTGCACACACCACACAGTGTTTAGGATGAGGTGTGTTCCAGGTTACATGTTACATGTGGAACATCCCCATGCATGTGCAGTATGGTAATGGGGGACGTAATGGTTGTATATGGATAATACATAGTGTGACATACCATTATATACACATTAACAGACACATAACAGGCAGACACACATCCAAGAGACCTGGGGCTATCAGTGCTAACTAACTTGTCAGTATGTTCAATGTGTTACATGTAGGCTGTACACAGCACATGCATAACTGGGCTGGATTGTGTTATCGGTTACCTGCATGGTTGATGATGACAGTGGTGATCATACAGTGGTACATGGAACATGTACCGGAGGTACCATGGTGTAATGACAGTGTACACAGCACCCACACCCCACTGTGGATATTGTACACACTGGAACCCATAATGACACTCTGACATACCCACCATCACACATTGACCAGGACTGCAATACAAAACACTGTCCATCACAACAGTGGTACTACAAGGATATGCATGTAATGCACATGCCACAGGCATAGTAGGGTGATGCATTGTCATGCCTCTCCTATGGGCCACAACATCACTATATGTAATACTTTGTGGCAATGCATATTGTAATAGGATTATGTGGCCTTGGAATGCTGCACTCTACAGATATACACACGTACACATACACACACTTTCCAGAACTCAGTGGGTATCTCATGCCTATTAACCCATTTGTACAATAGTGTTGCGCTGCTACTGCAAGGCTCAGGTAGCGTTTAGGGAGAGAGGCATAACAGGGTACATGTAATGTCTGGTATATTAGCAGCCACATCTAACTATGGCAATGGGTGTTGCAGTGGGTGTGAAGGCCCTCATGGCATTCCCCAACTACAGGTGTACTAACACACAGACACTGATATCCTCAGTAATGCCCATGTACACATTTGTCAGTACTGGGGTGCATCGCTGCAGGTGGTCATAGATGTGTACCTGGCTAATGTCCATGAAGAGCTGGGAAGAGTAGTGGATGTGTGTACAGTGGTATCATGCCACCTGTCATGTGCCAGAAAGCAATCTATCTACAGACACCACTGTGGTAACCCACAGGGTCAGGGTGACATGCATCAGCCAATCCTCTGGGTGCCTCCTGCAAATGGCCAGTGAGATGATCCAGTTGACATGTATTAGAAAACATGGTTAGTGTCTGTGTTGCAGACCTGTACCCAAGCATGTTCAGTTGACTGTGGTAGTGTGTTGGAGGTACCCATGGCATGTGGTGCATACAGGGTGTTGTGTCCTATCTGTGCCAGTTATAAAACAGCTGGGCAGAGCTGTCAGTGTCAGTGACACATAGGTTGTCTGTATGTATCCAAGCTAGATACCTGCCATCTGCACATCTGTACAGGGACTGACAGACATCAGCTTTCCAACTAGCTATGCAGTAGGATGAATGTGTCAACAGATAGATGTCTTACACCCATAAGTACACCAATACTACATGTTGGCAGCCCTCACTGACATGTGCGGTACAGACAGCAGTCTACAGTTAATTTCCACTTGTCAGATCATTATCCTGTAGGGGATATATACTGTGACACAGCTCACACACCAGGATAATGACAGTGAGGACTCAGAGTCCATCTATGCATGCAGGAGTGTTTGTTGCCAGTACTATTTTATTTTATTTATTTATTTCAGTTTGATCACTGGGCAAGTCCACTGGGCCTAAAAGTGCCCGTTTTCAGTGGAGGCCCGGGGAGAAAAGCTCCGTAAGGAATACAAATACAATGAAGGTTACATTATGTTAAAGTAAAATACAAGAATAGAATTCATACATTCAAAAATGCAGATGCATAAGATGTAAATCAAACAACACAGCTAATAGATAATAGAGAACACCCATTACCGGAATATCAATTCAATACAATATGATACAAATATCTGTAAGAATAGGAACATTTTTTTTACATTGGTGGTACAGATATATACAGTATTTACAGTTTGTAGTGTTAAGGAAGAAATTCATTAGTCAGAGAAAGACTGCTGAGTCTATTTTAGGAGAGTAGAAGTAAATGCAAGCAATGTAGAATAGTCAATGGGGGCATTCAGTAGAATTTATGTAGGGTGGAAGCAGGAGCATTTCTGTTTGGATGATAGGTATAGGAATAGTTGGGTCTTGAATGATTCTATGTTGGGTATATTCCTGAGAGAAGGGGGAAGAGAGTTCCATTTCTTACCTAGTGAGAAGGAGAGAAGTAGTTGGCTAGTGGGACGTTTTGATTTGTAGATGGAGACGGAGTTTTGGTGTTCGGATCTCAGAGATCTATTCGGGATATATGGAGGAAGGACGTTTGTTATGGCTGGGCAGTTTTCAGGGTAGAATATTAATTTGTGAGCTGTGGTTAATTGGAGATAGTCTAGGTGGTTAGATAGTTCTAGCTAGTTTAGAGATTGTAGGGAAAGGCAGTGGTGAGTTGAGGTTTTGGAATTAGTGGCAAATTTAGAGACCTTATTATAGCAGGTTTCAAGTTTAGAGATGATAGAAGAAGACAGATTAGTTAAGAGAGGGGCGCCGTAGAGTAGTGTAGGTAGAAGGTAGGTAGTTGCCAGGGTATGTCTAGAGGAGTTGGTAATGAAGCGGTTGTTCCTGTAGATCATACCTAACCTTTGGTGGGTTTTCTTTATGTTTTGTTGTATGTGGATGTCAAATTTCAGGTTTTCGCCTATAGTAATGCCAAGAAGTTTTGCGGAGGGGACAACTTCAATAGCAGTGTTGGTTTGGCTTAGGACTAGGAAAGCGTTTTTGTCAAAGGAGAAAGCCCTAGTAGGAGGGAAGAGTAGTATTTTAGATTTGTTAGAGTTACTACAATTAGCAATCTACTTTTTCTTGGGAAAGCACTGTCAACAGTAGTAACATCATGATAACCTACATACCAGTGTAATGGTACATAACCTGGGATACTACCCTTGTATGTAACACATTCACATGGATAAGAGTGATGTACAGATCTTATATACTCAAGTGTCCCAGATGTGACACTCACACCCCTTGTAACTGTAATGATGGCCCGTAGATGCATGTTTTGAACATGGCATTACATACACTTATTACAGATGTCATTACCCTGCTATGTTATCAGACTGGGATGTGAGCACTGGTTACCATGGCTGAGCCATGCTATGCAGGTGTCAGCATTGCTGCAATATAACAGCTAAGCAGAGTTGCACACTGGTAAGCGAAGCCTACACGGTGTAATCACTGGTACATTTAATCATAGCTTAGCACAGCTGAGCTTCCAGCAAACCCGAGCAAACGTGCTTGAAGCTGCTCAAAACTGCCTTAACCACTCTGTATCCAGCAGCCCTTCTTCTGCCCAGCAACAAAATAAACAGCCCTTGCAGGTCTTGAACCCAGGACCCTGTACACTATAGTTACAAAAGTTAACCAATAGGCCATGACAGCTGTGAACACAGTTTTGTATCCACTATATCTGTCAGTACACAAATTGAATAGTATTGAACAATTGCTGTGATGTCTACAATTGTGTAGCACTTGTTAGTGATATTACTGTTATATCACATATGTTGTTATATCTAAATATACACAGATACATATGATGTGATGGATCTGGGAAGGTATACACAACAGCAATGTTTACACATGACAAGGATATGGATATATACATATACATATGTAGATATATGTCTACATGTACATACAAATATATTCATATTATGTATTTATACAACCATTTATAGATCTCTCTCTCTGTATATATATATATATATATATATATATATATATATATATATATATATATATATATCTGTGTGTGTACCTCATATATGTACAGATATACCTATTTATGTGGATATATATGTAGATATCTATAACTCTATATGTATATATATATATATATATATATATATATATATATATATATATGTATATATATATATATATATATATATATATATATATATATATATATATATATATATATATTGGTATATGTGTAGACATACATAGCTGTGTTTATATGTTATATGTTTACCATATGCCCAGAACATGTAGTGGAGTCCTACCTCAGTACCAATAGTCTCAACCTCTTTGTGCAAGGGGATGTCATGTATGTATTGCAGGTAAATATGTAGACTGTTGCTACTGTAACAGTGGTTGTCTTAACAGACTTGTTGTGTGTGTGAGGACACATCTGTTATTGATATGTATGCCATCGGCTACTGACAGACATCCTAAGGACATCATAGTACAGTACCTCTGATAGCACAGTAATGATCCTGTGGACTTCAGCAGAGATATGACCAATATATGTGGGCAGTCTGCCACTCTCTGGTCAGTCCAGAGGTATACACAGATCCCCTTCATGTGAGACTTTGACCAAGCCTGACAATGTGGATGTTAACAGCCATGTTCATGGGTATATCACATAAATACTGGACTACATATGCCTACACAGTTTATGCATTCACACACGCCTGTCTGTCCTGACACATAATTACAGGTGGTGCAGAGGTCACATAGCCACATACTACTCAGCAGTTAGTGACATAAATTTGTACAGAATCCCACTGCTTTGTCAGTAATACACAACAGTTATGGTGGCCTGGCAGCAGTACATCTTGCAAATATCTGGACATAACATCACACAGGGTAATTACACTAAACTGCTAGGCATATAACAAAGCACTGTGCAAACTACAGGCAGACTGCCACAACACTGGCCTACATTTTGAATAAGGGAATACACATGTACCAGCAAATACAGCAGGCTCTACAGGCATGTCACAGCACAGAGTAACATACACAGAACAGAAAGTGCATACCCACAACCCATGTGAGAACAGCCACATATGGTACGCAAGCTTAATATGACACTATATGTACTGTCTGATACACAACATCCTCATATGTGCTACTCACACACTAACCCTACATAAACTGGGTCATGACACAGTGTGGTCCAATGCCTGTCTGTGGTATGGGACACATGTGTGTTTGCCCTTAAAAACATGTGAGCCAATTGGGTACCATACACTGGAGCAGCATGTAACATCAGATAGAGCAGGACCAAGAACAATGACATCTAGCACAGTCTGTACACAGGCCAAGGTACGTATTCGCAATACACATAATGTCGACAATCACCATAAGTACACAGACCCAACTACTGTACACACAACCGCAGAATACCTAGGTTATGTCCTCAGAAATACCCCCTACTATGCATAACATGTCTAGCAGTCTGATATCTGACTGTCTTGTTATCAGGTATGAAGTCACTAAATAATGGTGTACAGAACATATGCATCTCTTACTGCATGACACATGTACTAAGGTTCACAGTTGTGGCTGGAGCCACAAACACTGGGCCAATATTGGCATGTCACTGTGATACCCTCTTACATTTACTGTTGTAACAAGGTTTGTTGCGACATATGTCCTATGAGGAATATAAAGTCAGTAACTCTCATGGCTGTCACCATGTACTGACTGCAATCCTCAGACTATGCTTCTGCCATTTTAAGATAGGTGATCTGTGAGTAACACAAGAAACATATGACTCAAACCCTGCCCAGTCTGCAGATAACCCTACAGGTGGGAGTTTCCTCAAATGCATAACACTGTCATGATAGGTATTAAATCATGTAGACCAGCCATATCCACATACACCCTGTTAAACCAACATTACTCCAAATGCAGAAGAGCAACACTTACATTCTGTAGTCATGTCTGGCACATCTCCTCTCCTGTTTGTTGGCCTTTATCCACAGTGTATGATGTTAGAGGTATATCCCAATACCATCTATGATGCTGTTTGCCAAACACAGACATGGAGTCCTGCTCACAGTGAAAGAAAAGGCCCAACACCCACATGATGTTCCTAGATATAGGAGTGTATTTCCATGCAATTGGATATGAGAATGTTACAACAGCTGTTCCACATGCAATCAGCTAGTGGAGGACTGCAATTCGTGCAGAGGCCATCAGCTGATCATGAGCATCACTTAGAAGATACAAGCTGCTGCCTAAACAAAGCAGTTGTACTTTTCCACATCCACTAGAGAGGGAGTGAGGGAGACAGACAGAGACAAAGTAAGACAGGGAGGGAGTGGGAGAGTAAAACCTAAGCATGTTTGTGTCACACACTTAACAGTACAGGATTTCAAACCATGTATTGCTATTACATGTCTATGCAGTTATTGCATGCGCCACAGAGCTTACATGTTGGGGAGCTGTCCAAAGGTATATCTGATGGTGAGTGACATCTGCAACAGTGATATAAGAATGATAAGGTAGGTGTAGTACATGAGCCTGTCTACATGAACAGGTGTCAACGTCAACACAGCCACAGTCTCTCAGGGACTCACACAAATTAACACAGTTGGCAGGGTCAGGATTAGACTTCCTAACTAGCTAGTTTGCCGCAATACAGCAATACGCAGGTATTACATGCACCATCAGGATGATATATGGGCAAAAGGTATGTGAAGATGTCTGACATCAGACAGCATGCTTCAGTAGGCCAATGTGAGGTGTAGTGAGTGTGAATGGGGTTGAAATCATTATACTCCACACACACACACACACACACACACACACACACACACACACACACACACACACACACACACACACATACACAGGTTGCCAGTACTGACATGCATGGGTGCATTGCTTCACAGGTGTGTGGTGGTTGACTGTGCCAGAAGGCTGTACAAGGCTAGGTAAAGGGTATACCTTAGCATCAGGCCACATGAAAATGGTCTGCTGTGTGGCTCAGGGATGTAGTGTCTGGATTGGCACAAACAGGTGGGTATTATATTCATCATCCAGTCATCTGTGTTACTATTGTGGGTGGCCAGTGCTGTGCAATGCTTGCCATGTATGTGTTCTATAGTCCATGACATGGATGGTGTCTGGGATGTGCACACATTTCACATGCATGTTCTGTGACATGTGGAAGTGTACCTGGGGTGTCTGGGGCATGTTGTGTACACAGGGTGTCTGGGGCATGTTGTGTACACAGATTGTTAGCATCAGATGTGCCATTTCTGGCCATGTGGTGGGAACTGGGAATGGACACCAGGCTGACCCTGCACCTACATTGACAGCATGATATAGGTATTCCCTGGTGTCAGTGGCATCTGTCCATACAGGGCATGTGTTTAAGGCATGGTATGTACTTTGTGGGTTACATTTGATGGCACTACAGTTGTTGCAGGCGTCCAGTGGGGAACATGGTGAAACAGCACTGTATGGAATTATGTGCCTACTGTAGTCATGGGACAGTGTGCCATGCCCTCTGTAGTCCATTTCAATCACACAACGGTTACTATCTGTGGGCAATATGCAGGGAACTACCAGCAAAGTGGTTGTTGCCTAGCCGAGTGTGTTTGTGTTTGAGACATGGGTTGAGAGTGATCTCTGGGTAATACAAGGGTTGCTTAAATTGTTCCCCAGGCCTTGATGTCATATGCAGGGGTATGGATTGTCAACCCCAGCCTCTCTGCTGTTTGACATCTGTTATCCTTGTAAGGTGGACATTGTGACATATTATAGGCCCACCAGATAAGAAATTTGCAAAACCTGCTCCGCAATGAGTCCAGTTGTTACACACTCACAGCCATCTCCACACAGGATATGAATGACAAACAGAGACACACAGACACCGAGCCTCACAGTTGTCATGTCTGGGATTGGAACTCCTACCTAACTAGTACATCACACTACAGCATTATGCAGTTATAGCACATGCCACAGAGATTAATGGGTTACTACTTACCCAAAGGTGTATTTCAAAGTGAATGACATCAGCAGGCTTGCCAAAGAAGGGCAATGGAGGTTGTAGTGAATGTGAATGGCTTCAAAAGCATTGCTCTCTAAACAGCAAACACACATACACACACTTGCCATGTCTGGGAATTGAACCCCTACCGAACTAGTATGTCACACTACAGTATTACACTGTTACAGAGCATGCCACTGGGATTACTGGGCTACTCCTTCCCCAAAGATGTATTTCAAAGCGAACAACATCAGCAACCTTGACAAAGTTGAGCAATGAAAAGTGTAGTTCATAGATTCATAGGGTCATATGTTGATACTAGGCTATCCGCCCTAGAACCTATACATGGCTGGACATGACAATTCTCTGGCTACGACTTCCCATAATATATACTTCCCTGCACCTCTGTCTAGCAGGGCAGCTGACATGATCCCGGGGTAAATATTCTATCTCCCATCCAAGTGTCCAGGTTCCTTTTGAAGAGGGCCAAAGAGGCACTCTGCTTGACATGTATGGGCAGTCTATTCCAGAGTCTGTGGAGTCTGTGTCAGGACACTTCCCTCCTGCATTTATTGTTCATTGTGATGACAGGATTTGGATCCCTGGAGCATGTGGCTGTGAGGGTTTGGAATTCTCTAAGTGTAGCATATCCAACAGCTGTGGGTTTGACATGGCAGGGTATGTTAAGCAGAGATCACCTCTGAGAACACAATACATGATAGAGTATAGCTTGATGATTTTCAGATGGTCAGCATAGGGCATCTGGTTTAGGCCTGTGGTCATTTCATAAGGTATGTCTGCAGCCTCTCTACTTGTTGCAGATGTCTTGTGAGGTACATACATAACTAGCCATTGTAGTCTGTGCTGGGCTTACTGAGAGATGCCTGCAGTGGGACAAGGTGCTCCTTTTCCTGGATGTAAAGCCCTTAGTAGGAGGTGTGCCACACAGGTGGGTTTCCTGACTGTTGTGGCAATGTGGTTATCAAAGGTGAGACCACTGTCCACATGTGTCCTTAAGTCTGTTATCAAACTTTAGGTGTTTCGTGTACTGCCACCTATGTGGTACTTCACAGGTACATGTCCCTTCCCTATGGGGATAACAATATATTTCTTGGCATTGATCTTGAGGCCATGGCTCAGGCACCAAGCATGTCTTTCTGTAAGGCCCTTCTGTAGAATATTCAGATCATGTGGAGATTCAATATGTTTGCCAGTGTCCCTTACTGCTGGACTGTACTTCAGAGCAGTAGATGCCGAACAAGGGCGGTGCCAGGACTGAACCCTAAGGTACTCCAGCTGTCACTTGTCTGGGGATTGGTTTGGTGTCACCTACATTTACAGTGTGGGTTGTGTCAGTACAGCAGTTGGCAGCCCATTGGGTGACATTGGGATTAATGGCCACCTTGATGCATTCATCTATGATTCCCGACTGGGGGAAAGTGTCAAAGGGCTTGGTGAGGTCCAGATAGGCTGTGTGAACCACCTTACCCTCGTCCACAGTTCTGGAGATGGATTTACAGTTGTCATTCTAGTTGGGGTGACATGATTTGCCCTTCACAAACCAAACCTGGTGAGGGTCCAGTGTTTGCAGGCTGCCAGTGCCTTTGTTTTAATTTCCATAATAATATATTCCATGGCCTTGCACAGCAGGCACGTCATACTGCTGGGGCTGAAGTTCCCAGAATCAAAGGTGGATCCCCCATTGTGGACTAGGATAACTGTAGATGTGTGCCACACAGTGGGCATGAAGCCTGAGGTGTGGCTATGATTAGACATGGCACATAGGTGAGGTGCAAGTGCAGTTTGTAGCTCATGTAGTACACAGCCTGGGATGTTGACTGGTCCCATGGCTGCTGTTGTCATAGCTCTGTGTAGTGTGTTTTTTACCAATGTGGCTACTGTTAGCAGCATATGGCAATCTATCTGTGTTGAGATGGGCCCTTTGGTGGTTTGGAGGGGGGCGCAGTTGGCACTGCATCAATCTGCCAGGATATTGGCAATTTCCCTGGGAGGAGTAGATTTAGTACCATCCTGTTGTAGCTCACAGCAGTTCTGAGCATTGCCATTTAGATTCCTCATATAGTTATGGAACGGCTTGCAGTTGTCTTTGGCATCTGTGGCTATATTATGTTCGTAACTAACCTTGGTGGATGTTATGAGGGGTCTCTGCCTCTTACTGTAGCTGGTAAGGGAGTATTTTGCATCCTGGAAAGTCCCCCATTTCTGCAAGACTTTCCTCCTTTTGATGTACAGCATGTTTATGGCAGGTGGCCACCACATTGGCATCCTTTTCTTGGATGGGGAGAGCCTTGGTTCAATATTGGATGGCACGATTCATGCACGAGTGAATGTGTTCGTACAGTGCCTTCATGTATAATTCAGCAGTTGTCCTTTCAGTTCCCTTCTGCATGGGTGTCATAATGTTAGTCACGTCTGACATATGTAGCATGACATTGGCTTTAGAGATGTGTGTGATGGAGGTGTCCTTACTGGGTTGTGGGGGAGGGATGTTGATGTTAAGGGTGATTAGCTCATGGGCATACCTGACCACCAATGGGTTGTCCATAGGTGTGGAGCATTGATGTCCCATGTTGGTAATGACCAGGTCTAGGATATTTGAGCCCCTGGTGGGACTATGGGTTACTTGATCCAGGGATTGGGAATTATGACTTCCAAGAACCGCTGGGTACATGTGTTGGTACACAAGTAGTTTTCCCAGTTAATGGCAGGCTAGTGTAACTCACCCAGTATTAGGGTGTTTGCTTGTATCATAATATTTCACAGTATGTTTCAAAGGCTGTAGTGGGAATCATGGGGCATGGTGGGGGATCTGTAGCAAGCTATACAATTTGGAATGCAGTCTAACCTACTGTTAGTTGCACCGGGGCTATTTCAGACACATTCTGTTGGACAAGTAGCCTGGTGGTGTGAATATCCTTGGTGAATATGGAAATTCCTCCACCTTTATTGTTTTAGTCCTGGTTTGGTGGTCAACAGGTCTGATGAGAGCTGTACCTGGTATTGCAGGGGTGTTCTCTGAAGGCTTGGAGCAGGTCTCTGTTACTGCACATTTATCAATGTTCTCCATTTGTAAGTGTGCATAGTGACTGTGAATGGCCAAAATAACAGTGCTCCCTACATACACAGTGTTTCACATTTGCCATGTCTGGGCATAGAACTTCTACCTAACTAGTTTATCACACTACAGCATTACACAGTTAGAGGACACGCCACAAAGATTACTGGGTTACCCCTTCCCCAAAGGTGTATTTCAAAGTGAATGACATCAGCAGCCTTGCCATAGATGGGCACTGCAGGTTGTAGTGATTGTGAATGGCCTCAAAAACATTGCTCCCCACACAGACAAATGAACACCCACACTTGCTATGTCTGGGAATAGAACTCCTACCAAACTAGTTTATCACACTACAGCATTACACAGTTATAGGACATGCCACAGAGATTACTGGACTACTCCTTCCCCAAGGGTGTATTTCAAAGTGAATGATATCAACAGGCTGCCAATGAAGGGCACTGGAGGTTGTACTGACTGTGAATGGCCTCAAAAGCATTGCTCCCTACAAAGACAAACACCCACACAAACATCCACACTTGCCATGTCTGAGAATATAACTCCTACCTAACTAGTTTATCACACTACAGCATTATGCAGTTATAGGACACACCACAGAGATTACTGGGCTATTATTTCCCCAAAGGTGTATTTCAAGGTGAAGACATCAGCAGGCTTGCCATAGTAGGGCAATGGGGAGTGCAGAGCATGCGCATTTGCCATAACCAATTCATCTAGAGGCAGACACACCACACTCAGGCACACACAGGTTTATATTCCACAGGTATGTGTATACAACTGCTAGATGACTACTGACTTGTACAGTCGTGTTGCACAGTTAGCACTAGCACCACAGACACTATAATGCTGAAGGATTCCAGAGGCAAATGTCTACGGTGATTGACATTTGCACATCATGTGGTTTTAGCCAATTGGATGTGTGCTGGGTGAGACAGGCCTCATGATGGAAGACTCTGTCACTGACATTCTCTTACATCTATGTATGTGTACTTTTGGCCTATTATATTGTGTTGTCCTTGGATATATGTGTGTATTCCTATTCAATGTATGTGCAAAGCATGACTGGTGTATACCGAGGAGTGTATGTGCTAACATCTGCAACTGTTAGATATGTATGGTCCACTGTTGTTGCCCAACATGGGGTTCATTTCTTTAAGTGTGTGAGCATGCCCAGTATGATCTTTCAGTATTTTGTTGTCTGACATGACCTTCATTTCTCATGCCCAGTATGACCTTCTATATTGAATGTGTGAATGCATTTCAGGTAGACTGTACTCTAGTGCAGACTTTTGTGTTCTACACCTACAGCTAGCAAACTATTTCTGTGGGATATCTGTAGATCAGCTGGCAATATGTGGTCAAAATGGGCAAAGGATAGTGAGTTACTGTAGGTAATTGTGTCTGTGCTGCTTCTGCTACATGGTCCTGGTGTTAGCAGAGATATTTAGACATATGTACTGTTATACACTGATGTTTTATGTCATCAAGTACTGTCAGGTAGACATATTTGTTTGCAGTGATGTCCTGGGGAATACAGGGTGAATGTAGCTGTGGCCAGTATTGTGGTCAGCAGCCTACATATTCTTGCACACTCATGCCATTCTGGAGGGGAAGCTGCAGACACTTGCTGCTGGGTCTGTGTAAATGGTGAAGCACCTTGGTACAATGGTGGCAGAGGATCCCATTCTTTACATCCATCAATGTGACAGTATGGCCATATCTTGCAGTGGCCGTACCTCACAGCTGTACAGATTCACACAGGTTACCTAGAGGCAGGGGTCATAATTCTGGACATTATTTCTACACATTGTGGTTTGCAAGCAGGTTTTTTGCCACCCATTCTTGTGTTTGCAGCCAGGGATAGTATGTGCACACGGCTGAGTTTCAGACTTCACACACTCCATGCCGCCCATGCTCCCACCACTCTCTATTATTCTATCTTCTTCCATACATTACGCAAACATTATCTGATATTTTCCCTATAGTTATCACCTCATCATGGCAGTAATTTGGTGTTGGTCCACAGTTCATGCTGTAGGACATGGTGGACATGTTACTGTGATTTGTCCACATGGCCTTGCATTTGGGTTTTGTGGACTGTGTTATGTTGTTATTTGGGAGTCCATGACATAACATACATTGGCAACATGGGTGAGACACAGGCCACTGCCAGAGGACTATAGGCAATTGGGTAGTGATGCAGGCCAGCTGTAGCTGGCCGTTGCATTCTGTCAGACCTACAGTCACAGACTACGATACACTATATTCCCCTGGGATGACAGGGTAGGTGTGCAAGGTGTTCATGCCAATACTTTCTGTCAGTATTGATCCAGTGGTGTGGATGCTGGAAGGGTGCTGCTTACAGCTAGGGACACACCTAAATGGACACCTGCTCTGCATGCTGCATTCTTTTTCTATTGCCATACACAGTTGGGGGTCATATTGTACTCGTTCCCAACTGCAGGGATAAGACTGGAAAGGTACCTGTGGGTGGTGGTGGGGTGAGTTGGGTGTATGTCTGCTATGGACACTACTTGCATCTGACTCACAGATATGCATGGGGCATTCCACTTATGCTGGCTTGTGCTGAGACATCAGTTGTTTCTCACTACTTCATTCCTATGATCTTTGTGGTCTGCCAGTGTTTGGCCAGATGACATTGGTATTCCCTACTACAAGCCCAGATAATGTGCTGCAAACCTGTATGTACAATTCCAAGGGTGTGTCCATTTGACAGGTACATATTATACACTGTCTGTCTGGGATACTTCTCCCTGTATACTGCTTGTATATCTGGGCAAACAGTCATGCCATGTCCATCTTACAGATGGTGACACATATTACCTACAAACATTGACTATGGCTTACTCCTGGAATGTGTTATACTGGGAAGCATTGTGTTTGGCATTGCGGTTGTGAGAACTTGGCTCTGTCATCGGCAGTACTGGGCAATGGCCACCAGGACAAACCTCACAATGCATACATACTGACCACTCTCACACAATATACAACACACACCAACCTAAGAAACGCAGACCTGCAAATTGTACACATGCTACAATTTATCCTGCTACCTTGGCCAGTTCAGGTAATCTGTGCTCCACTGTTATTATACCTACACATACACGTTGCTACATTTCTACATAGAATTGGGGGGGCACACCTGTGTGTTACTATGTGTCTACATAGGATTGGGGGAGCATGCCTTACTGTTACTACATTTCTACATATGATTGGGGGGCACACCTGCCTGTTACTAAATGTCTACATAGGATTGGGGGGGCACATCTGACTGTTACTACATTTCTACTAAGATTGAGGGGTACACCTGACTTTTACTACATTTCTACGTAGGA
Organism: Protopterus annectens; assembly: GCF_019279795.1. Classification (NCBI taxonomy): domain Eukaryota; kingdom Metazoa; phylum Chordata; order Ceratodontiformes; family Protopteridae; genus Protopterus; species Protopterus annectens. Next base: position 744,877,371 of record NC_056734.1, on the reverse strand, counting down.
TTGTGGGGGGCACACCTGATTGTTACTACAATTCTACATAGGATAGTGGGGGGCACACCTGACTCTTACTACATTTCTACATAGGATTGTGGGGGGCACACCTGACTGTCACTACATGTCTACATAGGTATGGAGGGGCACCCCTGACTGTTACTACATTTCTACATAGAATTGCAGAGGCAAACCTGACTGTTACTACATTTCTACATAGGACTGGGCGAGCACACCAGACTGTTACTACATTTTTACATTTGACTGATGGGGGCACACCTGACACTTGTACACATTTGCTATTACTGTACTGGTATGTCAGGTACTCCATTTCATTCTGTATTCTAACCTATCATGCTGACTAGAGGCATATCAGTGTTCTACAGGTCTTAGGTTTGATTGACCTACATTTCAGTTTCTGACTTCTTACCCTTCAGACCTAACATCCAACTGCCTGGCCTACTGTAGTCTGTCTGTGTATGCCTGGAGGGGGAGGTTACCCATAGCCATCAATCAGAGGCCTTAGCACAGCCTTTGTTTTTGTTTGTCTATACCTGTCTTGCTGGCTGAGACTGTTGTTAGGTATGTGAGCCTCTCTGACTGGCATGTGTGTGTCATATGGACACACATGGCCCAGCACATTTCCTGCAGTGAGTTTTGTCACCTTGTCTAGTACTGGCTACTATGGTGACACCAGTGTTTGTTACAGATCTCATGCTGCTACTATAGGTGTCTACTATCTGCTGGCATCCCATTCAGCCACGCAATTCACTTGCATGCTCACATCCATACCATAGATACAAGTATCAATATATACTACTCCATTCTGCAATTGGTAGGTAGAGTGACGTACTTTGCGGCTGTGCCATTATTGAGGATGGTGTTGGAGGGCTGACTATGTCATATGCACATAGTACCCTCCCTATACATGTTGAAATAAAACAAAATAAACCAGGAATCCAGGAATCCAGGACGCCAAAAAAGGAACACCAGTATTGGCAAAAGTAACACCAGTGTTAGCCAAAAGTATATAAAACCATTTATTGTGGACAAAAGGTTTTAGCGCTTTCATCTCCTGATAGAGACTTCTTCAGAAACAATGAATAAATTTTAATTACACTTTTAAATAGTCCTTAATACATGATGTCACACCTTTAATTAAAACCTATTTAAAGAAACATACGCTTGTTGATAAAAACTTGAATCATAAAATTTGTGTCAACACAAATAATATTATTAGCTCCAAAAATATAATATACAAATAATTATATAAAATACAATGAATATTTGATGAAAAATGGTACAAAGGATGTTAAATATACACATTAGATAAATCTAAAAACTCATAAAAGAATTCGTTTATATACCATAAAATTAGTTCCATTTGTGTTTTGTAGACTTGGTTGTAGGTATGTATATTGGTATTGAATATATATATATATATGTATTGTATGTTGTAATTCTTAAATAGTAATTAGATATTATGTTTTTAAAACTTTTATCAATATAATAATTGTCCCAAGTCCGGACTTTGCATGTTTCAAATATTATTTGCCCTTTCAATTAATAGAGGTATCAATGACACTGTTTCATTTAAACCTGGGGGAAACATAGAAGCCAATCTATATTGCCATTGGCTCTCCTTCTTTTTTAACAAATTTTTCCAGTCACCACCTCTGTTATTTATTTTGACTGTGTCCAAGATACCAAATGTGAATTGCCTGAATTCTGAGCAGGATATACTGTGTTTATATAAAGAATTAGTATTCTTTTTATTCCTAATATCATTCAGATGTTCGTATATCCTGCTTTTGAATGATCTTTCAGTCTTGCCTACATAGAATTGTTGGCATGTGCGGCATATAGCAAGATATACCACTCCCTTTGTGTTACAATTACCATTCTGTAAATAAACTTTACTTTTCATAACATTGTTTAACCTAATAAAACATGAAACAACTCTTAGAATATAAAAAATCTAATATACCCCAAAACAAACGGGGTACAAAAAAATGTGGAATGTGCAACTATTGCTCCTACATTTGTGTTGAACCCACTATTAGGTTAAACAATGTTATGAAAAGTAAAGTTTATTTACAGAATGGTAATTGTAACACAAAGGGAGTGGTATATCTTGCTATATGCACATGCCAACAATTCTATGTAGGCAAGACTGAAAGATCATTCAAAAGCAGGATATACGAACATCTGAATGATATTAGGAATAAAAAGAATACTAATTCTTTATATAAACACAGTATATCCTGCTCAGAATTCAGGCAATTCACATTTGGTATCTTGGACACAGTCAAAATAAATAACAGAGGGTGACTGAAAAATTTGTTAAAAAAGAAGGAGAGCCAATGGCAATATAGATTGGCTTCTATGTTTCCCCCAGGTTTAAATGAAACAGTGTCATTGATACCTCTATTAATTGAAAGGGCAAATAATATTTGAAACATGCAAAGTCCGGACTTGGGACAATTATTATATTGATAAAAGTTTTAAAAACATAATATCTAATTACTATTTAAGAATTACAACATACAATACATATATATATATATATTCAATACCAATATACATATCTACAACCAAGTCTACAAAACACAAATGGAACTAATTTTATGGTATATAAACGAATTCTTTATGAGTTTTAGATTTATCTAATGTGTATATTTAACATCCTTTGTACCATTTTTCATCAAATATTCATTGTATTTTATATAATTATTTGTATATTATATTTTTGAGCTAATATTATTTGTGTTGACACAAATTTTATGATTCAAGTTTTTATCAACAAGCGTATGTTTCTTTAAATAGGTTTTAATTAAAGGTGTGACATCATGTATTAAGGACTATTTAAAAGTGTAATTAAAATTTATTCATTGTTTCTGAAGAAGTCTCTATCAGGAGATGAAAGCGCTAAAACCTTTTGTCCACAATAAATGGTTTTATATACTTTTGGCTAACACTGGTGTTACTTTTGCCAATACTGGTGTTCCTTTTTTGGCGTCCTGGATTCCTGGATTCCTGGTTCATTTTGTTTTATTTCAACAGTTTGGCTGGTTACTTTTGTCTTTCGTTACCCTCCCTATACATGTTTAAGCACAGGTAGTGTCATGTTTGTCATCCCTTTTACTGTATATGCGAGTAAGAGAGAAGTGTCATTCCCTGAGTCCCTACTGTGTCAGTATATGTGCTATGCATTGCCTCTTTGCCAGGGCCAGGGCATACTGGGCATGCCTCCTTCTGCCTACTGGGGCAGGCTCAGGTTATTCCTCCTCTGAGACACTCTGATTGTGCAGGCCTTGGCAATGGTGGGGGGCTGTGTGGCCCATCCCCATGCTATTCCTGCTGCAGCAGTTTCCGCAGGATCATATTGTGTAGCATGGCACATATGATGACAATTTGGGTACATGTAGCTGTTGAGTGCTGCTAGGCTCCACCGGATGTGTCCAGGCATTGGAACTGTGAATTGAGCATCCCAAACACATTCTCTATTATGATTCTGGTCTGTGCGTGTGCCTCATTATGGATTTCTTGTCCGTGTGTGTGTGTATTTCTGATGGGTGTCATCAGCCACTGCTTGAGTGCGTAACCAACATCCCCCACTAGGTGACAGTAAGGGATGTCCCCAATGGCAAATCTCTGGTACAGCTGTGTCAGATGCCAGACGTGGTAGTCGTGATAGCTTCCAGTGCTGCAGCCAGCACACACATTCATTAGAATGCACTGGGCATCACACACAATCTGTCTGCTGATGGAGGGGAAGTCCCTGCGGTTGATGTAGACCCTACCATGCTCACCGCATGGTGCTTTGATGCATATGTGCATGCAGTCTATAGCACCACTACCTCAGGGTATTCTGCTATTTGGTGGCAGAAATGCATATTGCTAGCCAATGCCTCACGGGTGTTGGGGAAATATACGTCCACAGTGGCATGTGCTGACATGGCATCCAGGAACTGGTGGAGTACCCTGGATGCTGATGCCTGTGAGATCCCCATGATATCCCCAGTTGGCCTTTGGAAAATACCTGTGGCTAGTATTCCTAGACATACACATAACTTGGTATCCACTGGGATGGGTTTTCCTCTGTTAGTTCTGTGTGTCAGGTGTGGCTGGCACAGCTCAACAATTTGCTGTAGGAGGTCCCTGTCCACTCTATAGTGCTCCACTATCTCCAGCTCATGTAGACCCTGGTAGGTTACCCCGTGTCTGTACACTCTTCTCCATCTCTTCATTGTGGGTTGGTCAACAGCATTTTCATCCTCACCACCCTCAGCCTCTTCCACATGTTGATGTATGGTAGCTGCTGCAGACCCTATAATTTTGTTTCTTTTGTTTATTAAAATTTCCCCGCTTATGTACACTGGTGGTGTAGAGTATGTGGGAAGAACCAGAGGGAAAGGTGTTTGCATAGTTTATAGTAGTGTGCTAGACTGGGCTGCTGCCTGTGTAATTGGCTGATTCTGATACATTTCACCTGCCAGGTGTGCTAGTTCTCCTTGATTACCTTCCTACTGCTGTTTTCCCTTCCCATTGCCTTCCTGTTTATGCCCGGGGGTGCACCACACAAACACAGTGCTCAAATGTGCACAGAGCTGCTATTTCCTGGTTTACTTTTTTTTCCTTTAAAACCTGATGCGTGGCATGCACAGCCACTTAGGCAATGTAAAGAGTGCTAGGCAGCCGCAGACACACCCCCTTGCTTAGCTCTGCTAAGCTAAAGGCAAACCCGAGTCACAGGGCTCCAATAAGCTTACAGTATGCCTGACACACACCCCTATGATGTCAGCTAACTCTTAGGCTTGAACTATGCTATTCCTGCACTTACACGGTTGGGTGCTGGCTACCATTGAGTGGAAATCTGGGATTCAATATCATTCCCCTCATTTGCATAAAATTGCCTGCTAATGCATAGTTACAGGTCCCTCACTGAGCCTTCCCCTTAGCAACCACTAGTCACTGGCCATGTTGTTTTTTGCCTGCCTTTGAGTACAGTGGCAAAATAGTGATTTAGGTTAAAATGTTTATATCAGTTTTTTTTTTTTCGGCCTGATCCCATTTGCGCACAACTGCCCTACACTTAAACAGCAGAAATCGGCTAAAAAAAAATTAAAGCTAACTTTTTTTTGCCAACTGTTTTCCATGCTAATGACCATATATTTGTCCATTGGCATGCTTTACACATGCTATAAACCCATTATTTGGAGATGTCATGGCTCCGTTTTGTAGTTTGCAGAAATGTACTAGGTTACTAACTAAGTACATTTCTGCACGGCTGTCTGACAGCTTCCTAGATTGCAAATTCACCTCATTTGCATGTTTTTCACCTGCAAATGGGGTAATTTGCATACAGGAGCTGTGTCCATGCAGGAATAATGCAGGAGCGCTCATGCATATCCTGGGAGCTTATTCCTGGATTGCACGGCAGCCATATTGCCTCCAGGAGCTTCTGCACTACTCTTGCACACCATGCAGAGCTTGCTGAATCTGGGGGACTGTCTTCTGTTTTGCCTTCTGGACAGGATTTTACCTGAAAAGGGTCACTAAGACTGATACACCTAACGAGTTAACAAATGTATAAATGCATAATTTTAGTATGCCTGCTGAAATTGTTAAGCTTGCATGTCATATAATCACCCAACAAGGATGCATTCAATCATAAAAAACATATTTCAGAAAAGTTGTATTGTATGATTTCTGAAACGCAATGTAAACTTTTCAGACAAGGTGCCATTCAGAAAACATCCAAAGTTTGCTATGGCATAAAACTATACTCACAATTGTCTGCCTTACTGTGCCTATTAAATTACATTTTATTGCTGTTTTCATGGTTTACAAAGCTCTTTTTGCTATTTTCACTGCTTGCTAAGTATTTGCTGGTACCTCTCACTGTTGCAAAACAATCTGTTCTGCTTGTTCTGGTTTTCCCGCCAAGCAATTTTAAAATAACTGATTTGTTTGCTGTTTAAGGTGTTATTTAGAGTTTCTTGCTATTTAAAACATGTTTTAGGTTTTAGTGTCTCACTGCTATTTTTCTGCTGTGTTAAGTATTCCCGCCGAAACTAGGGTAGCTACTAGCTATAGCATAGTCCAGATACAAGTCTGCTGCATCTGGATAGTGGCTGTTTGTTCTGAGCACATTTTCCAGGCCATCTTTGACTGGAAAGGGCCTTTCTGCACTCTAGTGAGAAAAGAGTGCTGAGGATGTCCATGGTGGTGCAGGGGTTAGCATTCCCGCCTCACAACAAGAGGTTCTCCAGTTCAATTCTCATCTGGGGTGCCTTCTGTGCGGAGTCTGCATGTCCTCCCTGTGGTTGCATGGGTTTCCTCTGGGTGCTCCGGTTTCCTCCCACATCCCAAAGACATGTTGTAGGTGGATTGAACACTCTAAATTGGCCATAGGTTGTGAGTGTGTGCATGTGTGTGCCTTCTTCGGAAGGTTGGGCTGGCAACTCAACACTGTAAAACTCCACTGCCAATCATGAGCGGACAGGTGATCTGCTGTGGCGACCCCTAAATGGGAAAAGCCGAAAGAAGAAGTGAGAAAAGAGTGCTGATTGGAACCTGTCTGGTGAAGGGTGGTTACTCTAGGGCTTGGAGTCATACCGACCAGGAAAAAGAAAAGAAAGAAAAGAAGCAAAAGACCTTGCAAAACTGACAAAGAAAGAGACAACAGTTATGTAGGACCAGAAAACCCTTACCTAACAAATACACAATCCTTAGGACAAAATGAAGGACTAAGGAAAAAACTGTAACAGCAAGCATAACAAAGTTCTACAAAGCTGATAATGAGAAAGAAAACAGTAAAGAAGGTCTGGCAAGAAGTTTGACAAAAGGAAGAAAATAAAAGAAACACCAAGCAGTACTACAAGACATAAAAAACCTAACAACAAGCAAAATCTTACTAATATCCAAATACTGTCCCCAAAGAAATCAAAAGGATAAAAGTAAGAAAGGAATACTAAACCAAATACTAATAGTCCCATAATACTGTAAAAGGAGAACACAAAAGAAAATGCTTCAAGGAGGGTAAAACACTGGTGAAGCCCACAACAAAAAGGAGTGCAGTAGCTGGTGGAATACATTCCATGAAGCAAAACAGGAGATATGTACACCTAAAACACACAAAAAATTGATAGCACCAGTGCAACACACTCAAAAAAGGTAACTCTCCTGTTGAGCAAAACAGAAGAGACAAGCATGGGAAAGCAAATTACTCAGCCCCCCAATCTCTATGTAATAACAACATTTGCAACTGCTGCAACAAATCAGGGATTGCTATAATCTTCCCAGCAAGTACCTCACTACAACAGGCAGCCCAAAGAAGATGCAAAGCAGATGCCAAAAGAAAACCTCCCCTAGCAACAGCTGGCATCCAGGCACAACCATAGTCCCCATATAAACATTTCTCAGTAGTGAGAGGAAACACATATGGCACTGAATAATGATGCCATACACCCTCCCAAAAAACAGCCATCATGGGACACTGAAGATAAACATGCTCTGCTGTCTCTAAAATCCGACACTCATTATGTGGACAAAATTGCAACCTCATAGGGTGAAAAACATAAGAAGATCCAACAGGCAACTTATCAAGAGATCAACACCACAAAAAATCATGCTGGTGAGTAAACAAAGCATAATGCTGTCTATACTGACTCAAACCTAACAATCTCCCAGGAGAATAATGTTGATATCCATTAATGCCATAGAAATGGGCCAAAAGAGAAGAATACCATTCTTTCCTAGTGGAAGGAAGGGAGTCTAATGACACACGCCAAACAAGCAGCAAAGAATGGACTGCCCACAGTTCCAATGAAGGGACCTCCATGCACACTTCCCAGCCAAACAAGTCTGCCAAAACTGACCAGACAATGCTGGGAGCAAGTTACCAAGTAAAGAAAGATATGCAGCCTGTAAATGCCACAATACAGGAGAAAGAAACAAAGTGTACAAAAAAAAAAAAAAGACAGGCTGCAGTAAACCAACACCATCAGAAGTAAGAGGACAGTACAAAATACCCCTCCTAATGGGCGGACCAGGAACATGGATATAAATAGACAGAAAAACAACATATCCTATAGTGCCCAAAATGGCACCATTTAACAAATAGACTTTTTTTCAGAAAGACAAAGCACTGAATACCTTTACAAATAAAGGCAGGCTTCACAAGACTCAGACATAAGAAAGAGAACCAAAAGACACACCCAAGATAGAGATACCATTGCTAGCAAAAGAAACATCCACGACACGGGAAACGGCACCAAAAACACCAGATTTGGCAAAATTAAGATAAAGGCCCACTATTGAAAAAAATACTGCAAATAAAGCAAAAGAACAGGAGAAGACTCTGCAACAGTAGTAACATCATCTGCATAAGACAGAAAATGAGGCATCAAAACTCTTGAACCTAAAAAAGAAAAAAAGAGACAAGGAAACGTGCACGCTCACCTTAAAAAACACAGCACCTACCACCAGAGTAAAAAGATAACTGCTCATGGGATAACCTTGATGCACACTATTCTTCATGGCACCTTCAGCTCCCATCCAGTCATTAACCACATGAACAATAACAGAAGCAAATAAATGGAAGCAATACATTGAAGAAAAAGAGGTCAAATCCATAAGCCTTTAAGATGGCAAATAAGGCTGAATGATTAACTTTGTCAAATGCTTTGGTCAGGTCACAAGAGAGCAGCAAAGCAGAATCAGAAGCATGAATAAAGGAGGCAAAAGACTCAATAAAGCAATACATCTTGCATAGCTCTACCAAAAATACCATAGACCCCCACGGCCCAAGAAATATTGCATCTTTGACTGCAGACATAATTGCAAGATCTTACAGAACAACTTATATCGGTATTTCCAAGAGAAATTGGACTCAGTTAGACAAGACCCTGCAGTCACCTTTTTTCCAAAGGAACTTAAGGGTTATCCATAACAAACAAAGATGGGAAAAACCATGAGAAAATCACTCATTAAGCAATTGCACCAGTACAGAAAACTAAGCATCAGAGAGAGAGTGGTAAAAATGGTAAGAAAGACCATCCAGCTCTGGGGCAGTATCAACCTTGAAAGAAGCAATAGCCCTTTGAACTTCAAACAAAGTAATAGAGGCATCAAGAGCCACCCTAATAACAGCAGGCATCAGAGGTATAGGCCAAGATTCCCCAGAAGGAGGTTTACCACCATACAAAGTAGACAAATAAGAATCAACTTCCTTCAGAATACCCTCCTTAGAGTAGCAACATCACCTGAAGAGGATAACAAACTGTTAATAAAGGTTTTTTTCCTAAGAGTACATTTACCAACATAAAGGAGAAACTCCTCATCCCTCTCTTTCAAAGAATGAGCTAAGTTCCAAAGAACTACTCTCGCCCTAACAAGATTATGCAAATGCAACTCATGGAGGTGTTGAAGGGTACTGGCAGGAGCATGATGCACAGCAGACTGGAAGACAGCATAAAGGGAGTTGGAAGTACCCTTCAAAATAAGAGTGAGCAAGCCAAGAATAACAGGAAACAAAGTTATCTTTAAAGGCCAACCACCAAGAAGAAAGAGAAGAATAAAAAGGCAACAGAGTAAAATGATTATACCATAACTCAGTAATGAACTCTTGCCAGGCAGAAGTAAAAGTCCAAGAAGCTGTAAAATGAGAAAGACTGCTACCCTTACACAATGCAGAAGAAACTCCAAAAGAAAAGGACAAAGTGCGATGATCAGTTAAAGGCACAAAAGACAAGAAAGAAAAAAAACACTTCAAAGGTAGAACAAAACAGCAATCAAGTCAGTTGTGAGCAGCCTCATGAAAGTAAGTAAAGGCAGAAGGACTACATTTACTATTATAGTAAGAGATGCCAAACATAAAATGTCCTTACAGCAATAGCCACTAGAGTCCTGTTTGACCCTAGAACACCCTGGTAATACACCACAGTTAAAATCACCAAAAAAATAATAGTACGGTCAATTAAAAAATAAGGTTACAAAAGTAGAAATAATAAGAGATGCTCATTCACTGGAATAAAAGCATAAACAATCACTAAACATACAAAAGAATGTCTACACAACAAATCCACCAACAAACCCCTGCTAGGAAAAACATGAATAGCATCCTTAACAGACAAAACAGTTTTATGATACAGCAACCCAATACCAGACCTATATTCCATCCCTAAAGACCAAACCACCTCATCCCTCCACAAAGTTTTCCATTGGGAACAATGAACAGAGGAAAGCCTTCCCACATCCGACAGACAAACAATGTCAGAGTGTAAGGCAGAAACCCAGGAAAAACAGTCAGTCATCGGGGAAATGACACCATACCATTTATATTACAAAAAGTTAAATACAAGTTAACCATCAGTACCACAGTGAGAATCCACTTCAGAACCCTTCCTATGCCACTCATTTCTAAGATGTCTGCACCTAAAAGCTGAGGTCCACTGCTGAGAATCATCCATATCAGTACACAAATCAGATTCATAACTAACAGTATCTTTACAGCAATACCATCACCAGTAGGAGAGGCATCAAACAATCAAGGAATTTCTCATTAGAATCTAACATATCAGAAACAGTAGGGACAACAAAAACAACAGAAGAAAGAGGCACAGTAGAGTGAGAACCAGAAGCAACAGAAACAGGACAAGCAGGACTAGAAGGCAAAGAATGCAGAACAGACACCTCCAGACAGAAAACAGAAGTAGGAATAGAGACAGAAGAAGGGGGGCCAAGCGACAGAGACAACAGCTTGCACTAGGGAAGTCTTGTCAGGAGTAGAGCAGAAACAGAAACAAAAACATCAGAAAGTAAAGTGTGAGAAGACTTTGGGAAACAGGTAACACAGAAGGTGCAGCAGGACAAATACAATCAACATGAGAACAAAAACATAAATGGCACCACTGTGGACAAGCTCTAGCAAAATGAGTTGAGGAACCACAATGAGTGCATTTCCTAGCAGGATAATCAGACACCAAGTGAGAAAAATCAGCACAAAAAAACGGGACATAGGCTGACCTGCATACCTCAAAATGCCTCTCTGACCAAACAATAAAGACACACCAGGCAAATGGGAAACACCACATTTAAGGATATGAAAAGCCACCAGGCCTCCCACACCCCATGCCAAACTCCACCAGCATTAGAATTAAAAGCTTCCTTAATTGAAAAAAAAAAACATCAGCACACTGAGAAAGTAAATACACCCTAACTTGTGTTCTGTAACATAAACAGAACAAAAATATAAAATAAGTTTACACTTATAAGAAACATCTACTTCAAAAAGCGCACAGAATCAGGCCAAGGCTGCTGATTTTTTGTGCAGCAAAATGAGAAACAAAAGTAGATGCAGCTTCCTGCTCTTCAAAATAAACAACAACAAAAGCATCCCTCCCCCAGTGAATAACAGCACACAGACTGAACAGCCACAGACAAAGCATCCCTCCCCCAGTGAATAACAGCATGCAAACTGAACAGACTCAAAACATCCCTCCCCAGTGAATAACAGCACACAAAGACTGAACAGACACAGACAAAGCATCCCTCCCCCAGTGAATAACAGCACACAAAGACTGAACAGACACAGACAAAGCATTCCTCCCCCAGCAAATAACAGCACTCAAAGACTGAACAGACACAAGCAAAGCATCCCTCTCCCAGTTAATAACAGCACACAGACTGAACAGACACAAAGCATCCTTCCCCATTGAATAACAGCACACAAAGACTGAACAGACACAGACAAAGCATCCCTCCATAAGTGAATAACAGCACACAAAGACTGACCAGATACAGACAAAGCATCCCTCCCCCAATGAATAACAGCACACAAAGACTGAACAGACACAGACAAAGCATCCATCCCCCAGTGAGTAATAGCATACAAACTGAACAGACACAGACAACTCATCCATCCCCAGTGAATAACAGCACACAAAGACTCAGATACAAGCAATGGTTTCAATAAAGAATGCCAAATAAACTTATGTGAAAAAGGTTGACTTGAAGCAGACTTAAGATAAACCAAAGGCTTGGAAACAATTCTGGACTGCTTCAGAGAGCTAGGCTGATTCCTAGAAGCAGAAACTGCCATTTTCACTGCAGCAACATAAGACTTGGCCTGAGAAACAACTGCAAAAGCAACGGAAGACACAGCACTAGCAGAAGTAACAGTCAGAGCTGTAGGGTGAGCCAAAACAGCATAAACAGAAACAGCAGAAATCAAAGAACCATCCTGAAGCTCCATTTCATCACATCAATCAAGCACAGACAAATTACTATTGTCATGCAACAGAGCAAAAGTCTGCAAAGAAGTCTGAAACACAGAAAAAGTTGTTAAATGAAAAGAAGATTGTGAATCAGTAATAGAAGGCAAAGTAGAAGAAAGAACAGGAGAAAAAGAAACACCAGCTGTAGTACTCTCAGCAGAAACCGATATCATCTTGCTTCACCTGGAAGTGAAAGTAACGACTTCCTAGGGCTTGGAGTAAGCATTTTCATTGGTCCTGTTGAACCTTTTAAAATTTTTTCAAGTTTTTAGATTCTGGTATTTAAGCCCTTTGGTGGGTTTCTGCTTATTTGTACAGGGCTGAACTGAGGTGAGCTAGCAGCCACAACTCTGAGCTGAGATACCAGATGATTAGAGGCTTATGAGTTTCCAAAAAAAAAACATAAGTTGCCTGTTTTTTTTTTTTTTGTTTGTTTGATTATACTATTTGCTGCACTTTTTATTGCCTGCCATCTACATTAATACTGCATTTAAATATTGTGTACTAAGCTGCACTGTTATACCGCAGTTGTCTGTCTTATTGTGCCTGTTAAATCATATTTTATTGCTGTTTTCAGTGTTTGCAAAGCTCTTTTTGCTATTTTCACTGTTTGTTAAGCATTTGCTGGTACCTTTCCCAGTTGGAAAGCAGCCTATTCTGCTTACTCTAGTTTACTCACCAAACAGTGTTAAAATAATTGGTTTCCCTTCTAAAACATTTTTTAGAGTCTCCTTGCTGTTTTTCTGCTGTTTAAAATGTATTTTTAGGGTCTCACTGCAATTTTATTCTGCTGTGTTAAACATTCCCTAGAGTTTCCCACTGAAACTAGGGTATCTAGTAGCTGAAGCATAGTCCAGATACAGGTTTGCTGCATCTGGTTCTGTTTGTAGTGGCTGTTTGCCCTGAACACATTATCCAGGTGATCTTTGATTTGAAAGGGCCCTTCTGCACTCTAATAAGACAAGTGTGATGATTGGAGCCTGCCTGGTGAAGTGTGGTTGCTCTAAGGCTTGGAGTAGGCATCTTCATAAGTCCTTTTGAACCTTTTTTCAATTTTTTTCAAGTTTTTAGCTTCTGGTATTTAAGCCCTCTATTTGAGCAAATTTCTTCTTGTTTGCACTCCGTGCAGCACTGCTTACTGTCAAGCAATTGTGAGCCATAGTTGGACAGATAAATCTGACATTTTTTCCCTTAGATACAGCTGTAACACATTAGTGTAGTCCTCACCCTTAGTACTTCTCCAGTCTAAGAAATACTGCTAGTTATTTGTGACCTACTAAACCACCAGCAAAAAAAAAAAAAAAACCCTGACAGAAATATCCATTCACAGAGCACCTCCTTGATCATCCCTCCCCACTTTCTGATAACATTTCTTCAACTGAGCATTATGAAGAGTTGGACTATCCTCATTTCTCCTGCCAACCTTGTGGACCTGGGTCTCCTGAGATAGTGTAGCAATTGCATTATGTACACTGATAACCCACTATTAATAACTCACTGTAGTACAGTGTGAGAGATGTATCTACACCTAGAATCTTGAATCTCTTGCACTTGAAACAGTAACACTGAAGAAGTTTTCAACCCACCCACCACTACTCATGCATGTAGTACCACTACTCACACAAATAGTATGCATTAAACACAAAAATCAACATATGTGGAGGTTGTCTCAAAAAACTTACCAAAATACCAGAGACCTGAAAAATGCAATACTGCTACAACTAACAAAGTGTACACAGCAACCATGACACATAGTAACACCAGTATCTCACCTACCAAGCCCATAAGGCGTAACACTCAAAAAACAAATTTTCTTGTCATTGGAGAGTCCATAGTGAGACTCACAGACGTCCCACTCATCAGGTTGTTGGACAAGGAGAAAGTCATGGTCAGCTGCCTGACCAGTGCAGAATTCATCAGATCATGCAAGCACTCATGTCTCTCAGCAACAAGTACCATTATGATTTGATCATAGTTCATGTTAGAGTGAATGACCTGAGACATACTTCACTGGACTATATGAAGAGAAACATGTTTGAGCTCTCTGAGTAAGTGTCCCAGGCGGGTGTGTCCCTAGCCTTGAGCAGCATACTACCCTCACCTAGAATGATGCCACAGTATAAACAAAAAAATATTGACTTCAATAATTGGCTTAGTTTTTGGTGTCATTCAAAGGGGTTCCAGTTTCTGTCAGGCTGGGAAGTCACGGTCGACAAACCTTGCTGCTTTGCCAGAGACAGTTTACATCAGGCACCACTAGGCATTTAGCTACAAGCAAAGGTTCTTGCCTCCCCCATAGTGACTTTTTAGGCAAGGTCTCAAAAACAAACTGATGTTAAATTTTCCAGTCATAGCAAAATAAGGGTCATGCTGCTAAATGCTAGTAGTGTAAATAAAAAACTGCACACTATGGAAGCACTTCTGTCACTGGAAGATGCAGATGTCTGTGCAGTCACAGAAACCTGGTTCAAGGCATGAGAGAATACCACGCCCTTGCAAGGCAACAATGCCTTCCACACCTTCAGACCACAAAATGAACGTGAGAACCAACGGAGTTGGGGTTTCTATCTATATTAGAGATAAATTCACCTCTCATCTAGTTAGACTGGACAACTCCATGGAATTACTCCAACTTCAAGTTACTGTGGGTAAGACCCCCATTCAAATCATAGCCAGTTATAGATCCCCCTCCATGGGTCATGGTATGCACAAAGCCTGCTTGACCAAACTAGAGTCAATTCAAATATTCTCAAACACTCTGGTAATGGGGGATTTCAATTATCTCACCATCAACTGGGAAACCTACTGTAGCCCTAATTCACTAGTTCAAAAGTTCCTTGATTTTGTTAACCTAAATGCCCTGGAACAAATTTCTCATACCCCAATAAGAAGAACAAATGCTAGATCTGATCCTATAGATCCCCCCCTCCATTTAGCTGAGGTCAGATTATTTTTTTCATTGCTCCATGAACTCTGGTTGAAACTATAGATTCTCAAGACTCAGCCTTATTCAACTGTGTCTGTACATATAAACATTGATGGTAAGGGTAAAGATATATTAGAAACAGTCAGACCTTCCTTCATGGTCTATGATTGTGTTACAGACTTCAAACTACCTTAGTCATAATTCATTTATGTATAATTATAAAAAGGTGCAATGTTGCATTGGACCAAAAATGGGCAGCTGTAAATGTCAATGTATGCAGTTGACAACATAAATAGTGATGTGATATGTTCTGTAATTCATAGTTATCACAGTATGTCATGTATGACCATAGTGGTATCTTGCAAATTTCCATATTTTGGGGGGACAGCCCTATTTTTTTCTCAAACTTTTGCTCCATCCCTCCTAAAATTGTAAGCATTTTTGAAAAATTCCAAGTTAATAGTGCCACCATTACAAAAAGTCCCTAATTGGAGTATTTTCCTTAATTTTTTTTTTTGTTTGTTTTGTTCCTAAATCTTAAATGTAAAACACAAATCTAAATGTGGTTCAGCTCCATAAAGCTCCAGTCTTTAGGCTGTCTCTCTTCTATAGTCTTGTCACCAGTAGTAGCTAGTTGATTAAATAATGGATCATATAAATCAAGATGGTTTGATTAATCTCAGTTCTTTACTAGGGATGAATAAAATAGGAGATCTAAGGAGATGAATCAGTTTTATTTTTGTGTTTTCCTTGATAGACTATGAATCCTGAGGATACCAAGTTGGTTTTAATAGGATGCCATGGCCAGCGGAAATGGCACTTTTGCTAAATGTAGAGTATATCTACAGTATGCTATGGATCACCATTACAACTTATATGTACTGAATACATTTATCGTGTTGTGCTTGTAGTATTCATGCACCATGCATGCACACCTCACAGCCTTTACTCTTGCCAGTGATGTCCCTTACTGTGTTGCAGGTAAGTATGTGGCACAAGGGTGATCATATGCATCTGGTTCATATGCCATGGTTCTTAGAACCACATACAACTAGAGAAAACTCCAAACCCACTCTACACCTCATTAAACATTTTTCATTAATTTATGGACAGTTTAGTGGTACCAGAATAATCCTACTTGACCTACTGTAATAACTGTCAAATACAAATTACGAGCAAATGACGAAATGGAGCTATCCTCCTCTGGGCTGAAATAAATGCAGTTTACTACTATACTTCCAGTGTTCTTCTCTTGTCGTCATGTCTCCTAACAATATTGGCCAGTTTTAAAACTTACCAGTCTACTTTTTATCACACAACACAAACAAATCAAACCAATAATGGTATAACTAACATGTCCACAGGTGTAGAATTATAGTTATCCAACTCACTAAATTAAAAACAGCTAACATGCATAACTGCATACATTTTCAAAGTGTATAAACTTATGAAAATCATTACTAGACTACATTATACAAGCCAGCCAATAATTTATTTTAAAATTATTTATGGTGTAGTGCATTCAACCTCCTATTACGTTCTTGCCCTTTTGCATGTGGTGATATAGAGCCTAACCTAGGCTAAAGTAAAACTGTATTACTCCAGCAGGCCATAAACATTATATTTGCACCAAAAAGATACTAAAACATCTGCCATCTCAATGCCAGAAATATTTTCAATAAAATTAATGAAATATATTGTTGGCTATTATTTTATTAGCCAGAAATACTTGCCATGACTGGTATGTTTTAAGCTAAAAACAGAATACTCAGTAATTTTTCCACAAAAATGCATAATAACATGTTCTGAGTGGAGCCATAGTTTATACAATAAAACTAACCTTATATAAAGTCAGTATAATAGTACCAAACTTTAACAAGGCAGAGTTACTGCTAACCACCATAAAGTTTAGTATTCATAAATAATAAATGTAGGTATCATATATATGCCACCTATAAATAGATACAAGAGCCCCATCACTTTGCAATTTGTTCACTCCTAAATAACATCTAATATAAAACATGATCTCATTATATTATGAGGCACACATATTGATTGGAACACAAACAGCACATATGAAACATAATGCTGTACACCCAAAACATTAGTCTCTAAGGATTTTTACAGTTGATAGCATTCCCTATCATGATAGATAAAATAAAGTGCAGTTGTATAAGCTGAACTTAACATAACAGTAGATGATTGAATGATCACTGCTGCAGTAGCCTTAGCTATATGGGTTATATCCTGCCAGGGATATAACAGCCAGCTTCCAGAACTTCAGGACACTTTTCACATGCCCAAACTTTCAAGTAGCTCGAGCTGAGCTGAGCTGACTGAAAGACAAGTTTGGGTGCAAAGTTCTTCAGAGCTATAGTGACAGAAGAGAGAGGGAGGCTGTCCCATGAAAGGACAAGACTAGGAATAACAAAACTAAATGTCCATACCCTAGCATAAAAAACACACCAAAATAAGAGGAATGAAGGGCGGGAGAGGCTACTGCAGCAGTAATCATTTGAACATCTGCTGTTAAGGTAAGCTCAACTTATACAACTGTACTAAGTTCTTCCTATTGATCACTGTGGCAGTAGCCTTAGCTATATGGTAAGATTATCATAGCTAATTATGTTTGGGAGGTGGAAGGAGAAGGGTCCAGGAGCCCCTTTTAGAATGGTCCCAACAAAGCATGATCTAGACCTAGGGAAGAAAACCAGATTATAGTGCTTTGTAAAAGTATGTACATAAGACCAAGAATCAGCTTCTAAAATACTTCTAGAATCCAGTCCTTTCCAAAAAGCAATAGACGCAGCTCAGGTCCTTGTACAGTGGGCCTTGACCCTGCCTGGAATAGTTTTGTTATGGTGATTATAACAAACGGTACTAGACTTAGACCATCATTTGGTAACAGTCTGTTTTTATACCGGTTGCCCCTTCTTCTTACCTACACAAGAAATGAACAGTTGATCCAGTGATCTGAAATATTTAATTCTTCAAGGTAATACATGAATTTTCTGTAGACATCCAAGTATGGAGTATGTTTTCTCCCTCATTTTTAGGTTCAGGAAAGAAAACGGGGAAATGGATAGTTTGTAAACTTGGACACCCCTCCAGGCATAAAAGAAGGATTAGATCTCAAAGAAACCCTGTCCTTGTGGAAAATGAGGTAGGGATGATTGCCATAAGAGCTTGAAAATGAGATACTCTTCTTGCAGATTTCAGAACAATCAATAAAATTGTATTCTATTTTAAGAACCTCAAGTCAGCCAGATTAGCTTGCTCAAATTGAGCAAGTGTTAGTTTCTCTAACACAAAATTAAGATCCCAAGGAGTGGCCACCCATTTACTTAAAGGCATCTTATGCAAAACCCCTTTCAAGAATATTTTGACAAGTGACTGCCATGGAAGAGGAGGAGCCATGTGCAGACATGCTGAAATGGCTAATAAATAAACCTTGATAGATGAATAAGAAATGTGACAGGATAATAACTCACACAAATATTGTAAAACCAGAGAACAACTAGACCTGACTGGGTGATGGTTAATTTGTTGGCACCAGCCAACAAGAAAAACATTTCTATTTGCTAATATATGTTTTTCAATTAGCAGGCTTTCTTGCCTCCATTAGTACCAGCTGCACATCCTTAGAAAACAAATCCCTAAAAGGAATTAAGACCCTATAGTACAGGCAGTCAGTTGAAGATGTTGGGGTATATCAAATACCCGTTTGCTTCAGTGATTAGATCCATTCTGTGAGGAAGCTTGTGGTAATTGCCCCTGGCCATTTTCCAAAGAAAGGGGATTTATGGATAACTGGGCCAGAAGGGAGTCACCACAATGATCTTGCAGGATTCTTTCTGAATTTTCAGAAGTTCCCCAAATATTAGTGGAAATGGTAGAATGGCATACAGGAACATTCTTGTCCAATGAAAAGTGAAAGCATCTCTCTTCTAGGCCTTCTTACATGGAGTCCTGGAATACAATTTTTTCCAGTTGATAGCTCAGAGTGGAGGCAAAGAGGTCTATTAGTGGACCTCCTCACAGATGGATGAAATCGTGGAAGACCCTCAGATCTAGTTTCCATTTGTGAGGGGCTGCCCTGGTCCTGCTCAGTTTCTCTGCCACAGAATTTTGCTCTGTCAGAATGCATGATGCCTGTAGAGTGAGATTGTGGTGTAAAGCTATATCCCAAGTCAACATGGCTAATTTGCAAAGGGAGTATGACCTGGCTCCCCCTTGCTTGTTGATCTACCACATCACTTTGGTATTGTCTGTAATGACATGAAAAGGTCCCTAGGACCAAAGATGCATCAGAGAATTAAGTGCCTTGACCAGGCCAAGTATCTCCTTGATTTTTATGTGCTTGCATCCATCCTTGGTATCCCACACCCCTGCACTTTTAGCTCTTCTAAAACTGCTCCCCAAGAAAAGTTGTAATCATCTGTTGTGACTGACTGCTTTGGAGCAGGGAGAAAGAAGGGTGAGACCTTGATATAAGGATATCTGTTATCTCCACCAAGCGATTTCTCTTTTGACAAGCCCCAGTACTGGAATCTATGGGTGTTGATGCTGGGAAAAAAGAGATTTCTGATACCACTGTATATTTCTCATTGGGAGTCTTGACAGGGGTAGCATGAGAATCATAGACGTCATGAGACACACAGTTCCTTGCAGTGATTGATGTCTGAATGTAAAACCTTAGAAATAGATCTAAATAAAGATGTATTTTTTCCTGTAGTAGAAACATTGTTTGAATTGAGCTATCTACTTGACATTCCAGGAACACAATCCTATGTAAGGGAGTCAAAAAAGACTTTTGAAAGTTCTCTTGGAATCCCAGCTTGTGAAAGAAATCTCTCAACCATGATAAAGATTCCTGACATTTTCAAAAATACTCTGCAAAAATAAGCATGTTGTCTAAATACAGAAACATGTGACTACCCTGTAGCCTGCAATGAGCTATAACTGGAGCTAGACATTTTATGAGCACTGTTGGTGCAGTGAATTGTCCAAAGCGTAAGGTAGAGAACTGATAATGTGATCCAGACACACAACACCTTAATAAACACCCGAAGTGTGAATGAATAGGAACGTGATGATAAGCATATTGTATGTCTAGTGTTACCAGGAAACATGAAAGAGGAAGAAGAGGCAACATGTTGTGTAATAATATCATTCTGAGTTTGGGCACTATCACAAACAGATTTAGGAAGGAAAGATCCAGAGCTGGTCTCCAAGTGTGCTCTTTCTTTGGGTCTAGGAACATCCTTGAATAAAGCCCCTTCCCCACCTGGGAAGGAGGAATTAGTTCTATCACTCCTTGGGACAGCATGTAACAAAGAACAGGCGGAAACAAAACAGTATGATCTGCAGAATGAGGAACGGCCCCCTGGAAAGGAAGAATTTCCTCCCACTGCCATCTAAAACCCTGGTGAATGATTTTCAGATCCCTTTTGTCTGAAACAATCTGCTGCTAAAGAGAAAAATGGAAATTCAGAGTTTCTGTAAGAAAAAGAAGGCCATGGAGGGAGGGAGGGGTCACAAGGTCTCCTAAATAGTCATTCAGACATTTGCAAGTATCCTTGGTTTTAAGAGGTTTGATACTTCTTTTTGGATACTCTTTGCCACTTCTTCTTAAATGTCCATTTACCTGAATTCTGTTGAGATGGTTTATTCTGTTTTGTGAAAAAAATGGATGAGGAGAAAGAAAGAAAGACAATCCCTTGAACAATTTGTAAAAGGAAGGCTGAAATAGCTTAGAGATTCCCTGGATCAGCTTGCCCCTTTCATCACACTTTTTTATCACCTCTGCAGCAGAGGGACCAAACACTAAACCTCTATCCAATGGAGAATTTAAAGCTTCATTTTAAACGTCATCTGGAAGGCTCTGAGAATATAGCCAAGCAAACCTCCTTAAAACTGTATGAGTTGTCATAGCCCTGGAAGAAATATCAACAGTCACACACATGCACACACACACACACACACACACACACACACACACACACACACACACACACACACACACACACACACACACACACATACACACACACACACACACACACACACTACAAAAAATTGAGTAGTGACCTGTGAAATAGAAGAAACTAAATTATGTAAAGCAGTTTTTTTCACAAGAGGAAACTGTAGCTAAAACATCCGTCATGCTTTCACAATATGTCAGAATAAACTTTAATAGATCAGCCTGACAATTTAAAATTCCGAAATTCAAAGTTGCAGAAGTATATACATTTCCCCGTGTTGTTGTTGTTGCTGTTGTATCTTTCTGCTTTTCCCGGTTAGGGGTCGCCACAGCGGAACTCCGGTCCACTAATGATTGGCAGTAGATTTTTACGTACCGAGTTGCCAGCTCTGACGTACAACCTTCAACGAAGGTACGCCTATTCACACGTCTCCACACAGAAGACGCTTTAGCTGAGAATCAAACAGGACAACGTCTTATTGTGAGGTGAAAACGCTACCGCAGCACCACCACCACAGCAATTTTCAATAATGTTCTCATCCTTAATAGAAAAAGTAGGATTGTAATTAACCAAGTGCTTAGTAGGATTGTAATTAACCAAGTGCTTAGTAGGATTGTAATTAACCAAGTGCTTAGTAGGATTGTAATTAACTAAGTGCTTAGCAGCACAGGAGGCAACTAAGGCTATATCTGCTGGGTCAGGTTTGGGAATAGTGTATACAAATGCAATTTTGGGGACAGCTAGCTGAGTATCAGGAAAATTGCAGGCAGTAAGGCACTATGTGTCTATCAGTTGTATCTTAAAGAATTTGTCTTTAAAAAGATAATATGGGTAGGTTGAACATATGTTTTCATAGTTTTTATGGTTTTAAGCTTATAGGTTTAATGAGAAATTAATTGGATCGACGATTATTTAAAATTATAATAATCTTTTTTGTGTTGGTTTTTAATTATGGTGCAGTAGGATTTTAGTTTGTTATACTTGCACCTTTTAGGACAAAAGTACTTTGTTTGCTGGTGCTAGTAATAGGAACACACCCCCTTATGGGTCTATGTGATTTGTTAGTTTGAACACACTTAATTAGCATAATTGATTGTATAAAAATGTGGTTGTTATTCAGAGATGTAAAACTTTTTTGTCTGAGGAAGGAGCGCCATTGAGTTCTCTGAAAGCGGGTGCTTACTTCATTAAATTTACAATTTTTATTGTGAGCCTTGGACTTGTGCTTTCTACAGCTCATTTTGTTTGGTTTACTTGGTTTGTCATTTGTTTAGTGCTTTTTGGTTTACATAGCTGTCCATTTTCAGCAGAGACCCAGGGAGAAAAGCTCCATAACAATTAGTAAGATACAGTAAATTTGAAATTTACATAGACAAAAGTAGTTTGGACAATACAATTTATAGGTAACAAAATATGATAAGAATCATAAAAGCATTACAGTTGTTAACCATGCAGTTAATTTAGTAGAGGTAAGGCAGAGATTATTAGGATAAAAATACTAAAACAAGTTTTCTTAGAGGAGGTATTAGTATGTTTGTATGTGAGTAAATTGCATGAGAATGTGAGACTCTTCTGCTTAAACTAGGGGGGAAATAGCACTATGGGATAGGTACCAGGTCAGAGAAGTGGAAGAGGTTAAAAGAGGTATCTGAAATGACATTACATATAGTTAATTAATAGGAGTTAGAAAGAAGATGCAACTTGATGAATAAGGGAGCAGCATTATTACAGATCAGCAAGGTGCTAAGTAATTGTAGGTCCAGGTGTCCTTTACGTAGAATTTGTGTTGATTTTTGAATGTGGTTTTGTTGAATTGAGTCCTAATTTTGAGTGGTAGGCAGTTCCAAGTCTTAACAATGTTACTAGAATAAAGGTACCAGAATAAAAGTTACCAGAGCTGTAATGGCTTTTGGAAACTGCAGTTATGGCCTTGTTGGTGGATCTTAGTTCTCTGATTGGAGTAAAGGGTGATCAGGCCTTGTAATCCTGGAGTTTTATTAGGGTGGTATATTATTTGGTGGGCTAGAGTGAGTTGGTTTAAGGCTAAGGTGTTAGGAAGTTCCAACCAAGAAAGCTGTTTTAAGGCTTGACAGTGATGAGTTCGGTAGGAGGAGTTTGTGGCAAATTTTGCTATTTTGTTGTAGCATGCAGATAGTTTATTTAAATCACTGTTGTTTAGATTACCTAGCATAGGAGAAACATACAGTACAATTGAGAGAAGATTGTTTTGAGCTAAGATGACTTTACTATTATTAGTTAGGAAGTTTTTACATCTGTAAAGAGTACCTAGTTTTTTGTGGACTTTGCTAATTGTTAGAGCTACTGTATATGGTTGTCAAATATCATATTGTGGTCGATTATGACCCCTAGTAGTTTAGTTTATGTGAGTGGAGAGATGGGGGAGTATCCAATGTTAATATGGTGAATGGGGGAATAGGTACTATTGTTTTGGAGGGATGGAAGAGCGAAAGTTGGGTCTTTTTAGGATTTAGTATTAGCTGTGAGTTTGATAGCCAGGTTTTGGTGGATGTAAAGACTTCTTGGGTCTTGATTTGTAGTTGTAGGAAGGAGGAGGCAGAACAGATTAGGGTGGAGTCAGCAGTATATTGTACAATGTTTGCTGGGGGGTGGCTTTGTGAAGGTTATTCATGAATATAGTGAAAAGTAGGGGTCCTAGTATTGATCCTTGGGGTATACCTAATTTCACAGAAAGAAGTGGGGAAAGGGAGTCTTTCCAATGAATAGCTTGTAGGCACTGAGAGAGGTAATCCTGAAACCATAAGAGTGTAGGGGTGGATAGTTTTAATTCTTAGTATACTGCTAACAGTTTTGTATGGGAGACTGTATCAAATGCTTTTGATAGGTCAAGGAATACTGCAGAGACTAGTTGGCTATTGTTGCGTTGAGTATTTACTAGGTTAAACTTTATAAGTGTGGTGGTAGTACTATGGTTGGGATGGAATCCATGTTGAGTTTATGCAGAAGATTGTTGGAGATAAGCTGAGTTAGGACCTGGATGTGGATACATTTCTCAATGATTTTAGCAGGGGGGAGAGTATAGCTATAGGATAATTGTTAGTGAAGTCAGTAGAATTGTCAATCTTGTGTATTGGTATAATGTAGGAAATTTTCCAGAGAAGTGGCACCTGTTGTTCAGAGGTTGATCTGTTAATGATCATTGAGATTTGGTAGGATATGGCTGTGGCAGCAATTTGAAGGAATTTAGCAGGTAGCTTGTCTGCTTCTAGGGTGGTAGGTTTAAGTTTGGTTAGGTGTTTATAGATGGTCCTAGTCTGCACTAATTGAAGGGTGAAGGAGTTAGGGTTATTTGGTGGGTTATGTAGTATAGTAGGAGTTGAGGGGGGGGTCTGTTGACAGTTCAGGTATAGAGTTGATAAATAACTCATTGAATTGGGTTACTGTGTTTACAGAGGTGGTATCTATGTTAAGATGTGGAGTTTCTGATTTGCCTGGTTGGATAATATTGTTAATAGCAGCCGAGAACTTTTGAGGGTCGGCATTGTGCTTAGATTGAATTTCGTTACAGTATTTCCTTTTTGTCAACTCTGAATTTTTTTTTTTACTATATTTCTCAGTTTTAAGAATATCTGCCTGTTAGGAATATTTTTGTTTTTGCGCCAGGTATCCCATGCTTTGCTCCTTTGTCTCATAAGTAGTCAAGTGTTCTTGGTAAGCCATGAGGCATAGTTGGTTTTAGTGCGGCTTTATCTTGGGGGGGGGGGCAAGTTGGTTGAGAATGCTTAGGAAGACTGAGTTGAAGTACTCAACTGCTTCATCTAAAGGAAGTGTTAAAAGGGGAGACCAGTTGGAGTGGTAAAGGGCTATATTGAGGTCATCAGCTCAAAAATTTTTAGTGTATCTTATATGTTTGAGGGAGGTGGTTTTAGTGAGTTTAGTTTGTTGTCTGGTAATGAAGGTTGGGAGGTAGTTGCTTAGGGTGTCTGGCAACATTCCGCAGTTTTGAATGGCAGTTGAGCAATTGGTGAGAATCCAGTTTAAAACTGATTCTTTTTTAGAAGTTTTGTCTGTCCTAGTTGGGGTTTGTATAAGCTGTGAGAAACCATATAGGGTAATATGAGTTAAGGGGTAAGTTAAGTGAGGTCCAGTTAGGGTTACCACCAGTCCCTCTTTGGGCGGTTGTGTCCTGACCAGATATATTAAACGTGGCAAATGTCCTGAGATGGTAGGACATAATTATGTCCCATATGTAATGTAATAGTTGCATACAATAGTTCTTTCTGTATCTAAAATACCTAAATGTTACAAGAAACAGGATAAGCAACTAAACTGCTACAAGAATAAGCTTATATATAGGCAAGAAAGGAAAGTTCTATCCCTTGTACTGACTGTAGGTTTGTGTCAGCCTGTAATATCTGATGTGTGTCCCGAAAATGTCCCACTATGGCCATATGAAAAGGTGGCAACCCTAGGTCTAGCCTGTATTGAAATCACCAAGAATTTGTGGGAAGTGCATCAAAGGCCCAGTAGATTAAAGATTCTAGGGTTTTTTTGTCATCTCCTGGAGGGATATATGACCCTAAAATGTTTAACTGTTTGTGTGAATGTAATCTTATTTTGGTGAGTAGGATGTTGGCATTATTAAATGCCGGGATTTCAATGTTAAATAGCTCAACATTAAGGTTGTTTCGATACAGGAGAGCAACACCACCTCCTCTTTTACATGTGCGGTCTTTTCTTAGAACGCTATAGCCAGGGGGAAGAATCTCCTGATTTTTAATGTATGATTTAAGCCATGTTTCTGTGAGGAAGATGATGTCAGGTAGACATAGTGCTATAAATGCGTGGAGCTCTGTGATTTTGTTAAGAACACTTCTTATATTATGATTTATTATTAGTATGCTAGATGTTTTATTGAGTAAGTTAGTGTTGGCACTATACTGATTTTGATGATTAATTGGATTGGTAAGTGGACCTGGGTTAGGGTTGATATCGCCACTGTATAGCAAACAAGAGACAATGTCTATTATAGTTAGTAGGTATTTTTTGAAGGCTAAGTCACATTGAACAGAGCTAGATTTTCTGTGATAGTGGAGGAGTTTGTAGAGGTGTAGGTCATAAGTGGTATGGTTAATGAGTGATTGTGAAATGAGTATGGGATAGGTAGTGAATTTCTGAGGTGAGGTTGAGGTGAAGTGACTTTTGTTGGGGTATGTGATGTTGCTGGTGGAGAGTGATTAGGTGTGCTGTGATGGTGAGTGCTAGTGTTAGATTTATTTGTAGGGAGTACATGTGTGTTTGTAGCAGGAGTGCTTAGGGCTAATATTGAGGAATGTGCAGGGGTTCTGTTTTTTTTTTTTTTTTTTTTTTTTTGGCAGGTTGGACTGTTGCTAGTTAAGTAAGGGGCAGTAGTGTAAGTAGAGTATGTATTATGAGAGTAGAGGCAGGAAGGAGTGGGCCTAGTAATTTACACAGCTGGGTGAGAGGTGTGGGATGTGTCCAGGCATGGCACAGTTAGGTATAAAGGAAATGAGCAGTATGCCATGTTCCCCAGAGATTCACTCAACCACTGCCCCCAGTGCTTCTCTCTCTGCATACTCTTTTATTGGGGGCCAGCTGGATTAGGTTCTGTGCATGTCATGCCTGTACAGGCTGATATGATACTTCAAAGACCCAGGTACCACTGTTAGTGCTGCTCACTAACTGCTCTTCTGTAAGGCTGTTTATTATATATTCTACATACAACAGTCTTGCAAGTGCTACTATGGCACTGAACACAGATGTAACGCATACTGTAATCCCAGCAATGGCATCAATGTTCAGTCATGTGACATGCATGCAGTACAATCATCTGCTAATACTGACACAAGAAGTAATGGCCTCAAATATTTCTGTACAAAACCAGATACTAATAAAAAACTGTACTGGTAAAATCTCTTGAGGAAGCCCTAAACAGCACATATATTACGGAATGTAATAAAAATAGACCAAATAAGATTGCTATTATTACAGTGAGAAAAAATATCAACTAGATTAGTTATAAAACTCTTTTCTGGCATCGGGTTTTTCATTCCTGTGCTAGTTCCCCACAAAAGAATAAAATATGATTGTACCACTTGAACAGATAAAGATTGCGACACTTAACTATAATACGTAACTACAACAATATGGTTATAAATACATCCCTTGCAAAGCACCATCTCTCTCTACTATAAATAACCCTGTGGTACTCTTCACACATATTTAGCAGGATCACTGGAATTTGTTTCACTGTGTCTGCCAGTTCAGAATTTTAATGGCATAAAACTCATTGTTTAAAGCAATTACCTGCTCATTACACATCTGGTCTATTTTATGCTGCAACTTTAGTAACGTTTTTGTACCTCGGTTTGCAAGAGTGTGAATTTGTCATACTTGTGGTGCAGTAAAGTTGGAAACAACTTCCCAAGGTGCAGTGCAGTTTCATTTTATTTTCAGCTGTCATTCATCTTGTATAATTGTTTTTCTATGTACTTCATTTAGGTAAAGTTAGAGTTGAAGTTATAAGAAAAAAAAAGTAAAAAGATACAGATATACTTGAACAGTGCACACATTGTATCAGTATAACTTTATATGACCTTTTTCCATTTCTATGTATATGATTGAGTTTTTTAATGCTTAATGGTAGTGCATAGGTCATCCAAAGCCAAGTAGGACCAGAGCAGAGCTTTCATAATATTACTTTTCATTGGGACAGACTTTTCATGTTGGTATTTTCCCTAACTATACATATCACTTTGTACTGTTGTGTTAATATGCATGTGAGGACAGGTAGACCCTTCTGTAGCTGACACATTCATTAGTCTGTGTTATTGTGCCACTGTGTCATTCCCCCCATCTGATATGGAATTCACTTGAATAATTATTGATTTGAAGGTTAAATCATTCAACAGCTACAGCAGCAGGAGCATTTTTTGTTGGTCAGACAGACAGACAGATTTTATTTTGCAGACTGTGACACATCCATCATTTTCCTTCCCACTGCTAATTTATATTTCTTTGACTATATGTGGTCAAATATGTTGCTTGTTCCTTTCTAGATATTCCTCTACATTTGTATTATTCTTCAGCCATGTTGTAGACTTTGCCCAGATGAAACAAATTCCTTATTTGTGATTTATATTTCCTTACTTTGAAGTTAAAAGGAAAAGATAAGTGAGCTTAGCCTGCCTGCATTATACACATTTACCATTCTATATCACTCTATACTTTTCTTCCTCTTCAGCATTTCATGACAGATCCCATACCCTCTTAAAAGCTTGTACAGACTCCCTCACTGTAACCCATTCTATTAGTCTGTTTCCTGAGCCCACAATTCTCTCTGTGAAGATATATTTTTGGACATCCAGGGAGTTATGCTTAACCCATATAACCCACTGCTCTGTAATTCCTGTTTAATATAACATAATCACAACACTCTGACACGATCTTGTGCACAAGTCTTATGCCATCATTTCCATTCAAGTACCTGGAATTCTTCTTGTCATATCCTTTCCACTCCATTCCATGCACCTTGATAATGACTTTCCTTTGGACTTTTTCTAGCTGCTCAAATTCATCTCTTTGTGTGGCCTCCAGAGCCATATATACAGTGTCCCAGGTATAGTTTCACCGGAACTATGTATAGTAGAAGTATTACTCATTTGGTTCTGAGACCAACCTCCCTGAAAATGCACCCCAGTAGGATGCTTGCTGTTGCCACTGCCATCTCACTCTACTCTTGGCTGTCTACTCTAAGTGTGATCATCAACCCCAGATAATGTCCCTTTATATCAGTATTGCGCCTCAGCAATAGTAGATGCATGCAGTTATTAGTCAGTGATTCAGATATTACTTACTGACAGTGCAGACATCTTGGTGAAAGTTAGTTTTTCCCATTGTGATTGAGTGATTAAGGCAAACCTTTGTTTCATATTATTGTCCAGATAAGACAGATCGGAAATGTAAGAATTTATAATGGTATACCAATATCATTCATTATAATGAAACCAGTTTCACTGTTATCTGCATACTTCCTAAACTAGTAAAATATCTTCTTAGAAATAGTGATAAATTCAGTGTTAAACAACACAGGCCCTAATACTGAACCCTGAGGGCCAGGAACACCAAAATTAATAGGTAAGTATTTTAATCTGTTACCATTAATTACCATAGCTTGTGCATTGCCAATGAACCATTCCATCACCCATTTTGTAATGTAAGGATTAATCTTTGCTATATATAATGCATAGTGGACTGTCTGAAAAGATAGGGACTCTAGTGCTTTGGCTAGATCCAGGCAAATTACACCAGCTGAGAGAAACAACCCTAGTAATTTGGCTATGGAATTCAACAATGTTAGCTAAAATTGATCTGCCCTTGGTAAAAACATAAAGGTGAACATCAATAGCAGACAGTATATTGCTATTATTATTATTATTATTATTATCATTATTATTATTATTATGCAATAATCCACTACTGTGTGTGGGTATATCAGAACTTTCCAAACAGTCAATGTGGTTTGATCATGACAGTGAAGCCTGAGTGATGAAACAAAGCCAACCATGGGTAAATCCTGATATACCCGCACACAGGAGTGGATTATTGTTATTATACAATTACATTATTTAAGAAAGAAATCCCTTACTTTTCTTAAATGTATTTGTATAACCTCACTTTAGTCCTCTTCCATGTTGTCTTCTGTAGGCTAATGTCCTGCACATGCATATAGGACTCGTAATCCCATGCTTGCATAGTACATCAGTGCAGTGCAGGAGAAGCAGCAGAGGAAAGAGAATTTCCATTGCTATGTTTTTTTTAACCAAGCAATAAAATGAGATTTTATGAGAAACAACACAGAAATACAAGGAAAATTAGATATGCTTCTGTTCTTTAGTTTTGCAGAATTTACCTGCTTTTTCTCATATTTTGCTTTGTGTCTCAGCACAGAAATTTGGGTAATTTGGGCATATGCCAATCAAAACTCTGGCTGCTTAATGATACTTCAGCGACTGGACTTTTTTCTTTTGGTATATGCTTGATTAACAACAGACATGCTGGTTGGTCTGTCCAATCTATGAGCTCATTTTTAAATTTCAATGAGCCATGACTGTATAATTATTCATTAAGTCAGTAAGACGTATTTCAAAGCATTTTCAAAAATAAAAATTTAACCAATTGGTCTGCAATTTCTGATATTGTTCACAACATCTTTTTTTTGTGTGTGAATTGGTGCTACATGCAATATTTTCCATATACCTGATAATTTACTTGAATATAAAAGACTGTTGAAAATGTTCTTTATTATGGGAACAAGGGTGTCTTTTAAGTTACATAACAAAATGGAGGGAATAGTGTCAGGCTCCAATAAAGTGGTTTTCTTAATGTTATTAATTACTGCGGTAATAAACATAATATGACAAAGAGTCTGATTCATATTACAGCTATGGCTATGAATACAATACCTTTATGGAAGCTTGTGTCAGGCTAGAAAAATACTATAGCAATAATCAATGAGTGGGTGTCATATATTGAAGATTTAACCAGCAACAAAAATGAGTAGCACTAGAAAAGCAGAATGCAAAACAAAAAAAAAAAAATCCACAGACTAAGAATACACCAAAAAAACACTTCATTATAAAATGCAAAGTTTTCAGGTCCAAATATACCCTTCCTCAGTGCTTCAATTCATAAAATTTAAACTCCCTGTTATAAAACCTTTTAAAATCACGTGACACAGCCCACACATAAGTCTTAAAGTGATAACTTTTAAAAAATCATATATTCAAAAAATAAAAATAGTAAAACAACCTACATAAATAGCAAAACATATATATATATATATATATATATATATATATATATATATATATATATATACACACACACACATTCACAAAACTCAGTGTAAACACATTTGTTTCTTTTTTAAAATAGGTTTCATACTGACATGCGGATTTAATCCTGGTTTCATATCAACCTGAAGGTGTAGAATCCAGTTATACTCGTATACTTCTAATTTATTGTTTATGTTTCCCCCTCTCAAATTCCTATATATTATTTGAATGACTCTGAATTCATGTCCCTCACCCTATCCATAATAATGAGAAACAAATGTGTTTACACTGAGTATTGTGAATGTATATGTATTTTGTTATTTATGTAGGCTTTGTAAGAGGAAGTTTAAATTTTATGGATTGAAGCACTGAGGAAGGGTGTATTTGGACCTGAAAGCTTTGCATTTTATGATAAAGTATTTTTTAGCATATCCTTAGTCCGTGATTGTTTTTTTGTTTTATATTGAAGATTTACCCATGGTTGGTGTGGTTTAATCACAAGAGCAAAGCCCAACTGATTATACAATGGCAACTGTGGGTAAATCTTCAATTTACCACACCCAGGAGTCAGCTATTGCTATTATACAATGACATTATTTAAGAAAGAAATTACTTACTTTTCTTAAATAATGTCTTTGTATAATGCCACCATGGAGTTCTTCCATGTTGTTTCTGTACTGTCTTTGTTGATGTACTGCATATGTATATGGGACTTATGTTCCCTCACTTACAACATACATCAGTGCTTTGGAAAATAAGCAATGGAGAAAGAAAGATCTATGTTGCTATTTTTTTCTTTTTTGAAGAAAAAAACAAACTGTGAAGCCGGGATGGTTTAGAGAGAGACACTGCAAAAATGCAAGGAAAATCAGGTACATTTCTTTAGTTTTGGATAACATACCTGATTTTCCTTGTATTTTCTCTGGCCTTCATACATACCTCTCAACATCTTAGGTCAGGAAAACTGCAAAGCCTTAGCATATATTAATAGAAGAAGGGCTGGATGACCAGACTTTTTTTCTGTTGGTATATGCCTAATTTACAACAGGCACGCTAGTTGGGCTGGCCAACCACAGTGCACTTTTTTGAATGTTAACGAGCTACCATTGTTTAATAGTACTTATATCCTAGAGCCATACAGATACCTGATACTGTTTAACTCCTAAAGCAGGCAACCCAATGCAGTTGCAGTGATCCAAAAGTTGTCTGACAGGCAGTTGCAAATTGTTATCACTCCTTACACAATATAGATGTAAATATGTTCTAAATGTGACACAAAAAAGGTCATAGAATCAGTTCACCTGCCTTAATTCACAAATAAATAAATGACTAAATGCATTACTATAGCATTCATTAATGCAGAGTGCATGAAACAAACATATTCTTAAGGTTTTGAATTCCAAATCAAAAATTAAATACATGATTAGAGGAGGAGCATTGACAATTGCTGCTACCTTTTTCTCATTCAGACAGAATGAACACTAATGAAAAAATATATTCCCTTATTTAGTGTTTCTCCATGTGCTTGTGATGACCCCATATACATCATTTTTGTGATAGAATTGGTGTGTGTGTGTGTGTGTGTGTGTGTGTGTGTGTGTGTGTGTGTGTGTGTGTGTGTGTGTGTGTGTATGTGTGTATTTGTGAGAATTTCTTGTTTTGCTCTAATATGAGTAAGCATGTGATTTCTGAGATTTTGGATGTCAGGGGCACACAGGGAAGCTGTGTGTGTGTGTGTGTGTGTATGTGTGTGTGTGTGTGTGTGTGTGTGTGTGTGTGTGTGTGTGTGTGTGTGTGTGTGTGTGTGTGTGTGTGTGTGTGTGTGCATGTTTCTTTTTGAGGCTGTGCCCATCTCTGTATATTTGCTTCTCCTAATTTTTGTGAGTCTTTAATTAATCCAAACTCCAGTATATGCTATATAACAATACATTATCTGTTCGTAGCTAAAGCAGATAATTTGATGATACATATTGGGAACCGTGGGGACTGTTCAGCAAGGCATGCAAACATATAATGAGTTTTGTTTTGTTCTGAATTTACAGTTACATGAATTTTTGCAAGTTGCAACAGTTGGCCTCCCTAATACAGTTTTATTTTGCCTGTTGGCTTTTTTGTCCTTTTGTCAATTTCTTTTTCTTTTCTTTATTTGGAGAAGACAGCTTTCCTTTCTCCTCCACACTGTTGTAGTGTTCACTATGGTACCAGCGTAGCTGTAATCCTGTAACATGTTCTTTTTTAAGTTCACCATAGTGCCCTCCATTACCTTGGTGGCTAATGTGTTCTATATATTTAAAATGCACAGTGTCTGTGGAAAGCAGTTCTCTGCTAAATACAGCTAGCGCTGCTCTTTGATATAATTTATTTAGAATATTATATCCATAAATTTCTTTGCAGGGAACTAATTTTGTAGTGCATCAGCTCTTCAGCAATGGTATAAACAAGCATTCTTCCTTATTTGTAATTATTTGTACAATGAAATGAAAGTATTTGTAATTATTTGTACAATGAAATGAAAGTACTCTGCTCTTATGTTTGTGCGTTTTTGTCTGAAATGCTAAAACAAACCTCATGATTTATATTCAGTTATATGAGTTAAAAATAGAGTGATATGTGAAATTTTCTGTAATATATAAATATAAAAATTAGAAAATTACTGGCTTTCTTTTAAAAAGCTTTTCCTAGTTCTCAGTATAATCATATCTCCTCCCCCATTATTTATTCTTTGCATCATAGCTGTCAGAATAATACATAAAGTTATGGAAACAATTTGTTTAATAGTTATATTGTTTCTTTTTTATACTTTGTTGCCTGTATCTGTAAGCCTTTATTCCACTTTTGGGCAACTGACCCATTTATTTACCTTTGCTGTGGGACAACCAAGAGGGAACCTCATTTAGGCAGCTAGCATTTATTTCTTATTTTAATCCTGACTCACATGGCTCATGCCTTGTAAAATCATTCAGGGTATGGCATATAACATTCTATAGCAATAACATGTCATTCAGTTCCTCGGGTGATATAACCTCTCATCAGTGCCCTCTGTCCAAGGAGCCAGTAATCCTGTTCAGTCTTCACTCTCTACCAGGGACTGTTGCATGGGACTGTACACCATAAACATGTACATCACATGATTCCCAGTGCCACAGAAGAGAAGTGTGCCAGCAATGCTGTGTCACCCCTTCTTCACACTGATCAGCAGATACCCAAGTGACTATTCTAACATGGGTTATAGGCATTGCTTTATCTTATAATGCCAACAGAGATGGCATGCAAATCATGAATACCTGAGTTAGAGTCTGCCATATGATATCTCTATAATATATCATGAAACCAAAGCTCATGGACTGGAAAACTAAGAAAAACATTCATAAAGAAAATTTTAATCTTATGTTTTACAACGTTGTGGTTCAGGATACTCAGTGAACATAATGCCCGGATAAATATTTTGGTAATGAAGTGGGAAAACCCCACCTATTATGATGTCTCCTGTTCTGAAGAATGATTTAATATTCTCATTTTGAATTCTGCATCCCCTGCCTTTAACCTGCAAAACAAAACTTGTATTGACAAGAAACAGCAAGATACACAGAGGAACTTGAAGAAGAGAAAAACTTAATGCCAGGGAATTTTCAGACATCCTTGAAGGTGGTGAATATACATTACCGGATGTCTTAGTCTTTTCCTATTTATAAGTCTCTCCAGAAATGAATATGAGAAAAACATATCCATATAGGCAATCAATCAATAAAGTAACTCATTAGATGTTTACTTTGTGGAGAACCTTAAGAGAGGACAGTTATTATATCATTATAAAGATGACACTTGCATTTGCTGTAACATGTTATTTTGAATGATAACACCTTGGTTAAATTGTACTTCAGAATTCTTGAGCTGGATGGAAACTTTATCCTCAGCTACAGCATAATAACTATTTATTTGTAAAATTAATTTTCTGCAACTCATATAGAAAGAAGTTGTGTATAATCAAGATATTTTGCAATCTATGAGCTCAGAACATAAATTGCAATTAATCTTTTATTCCTCATGGCCTTGGTCACCACCTGCTCTTGTTTTCACAGAGAGATCCAGAGCTTTTCAGTTGTGCCACATGGAATAAAACAGTCAAATTGCATTATGATGTTTTAGTAAAAAGCAAAATAATTTTTCATCATTTCCACAATGTTGGAGAAAACTGCTGCTGTGACTTAAAACATTTTAGCATGCAAATCAACTGAAATGGTATACTAATGAGGTTTACGTCTCATACAAAATAAAACCAAACTGGGAGTAATTCAATAAAGCCTACACAGATTGTTTTTTTCTGTGTAGGCATAGTGGCACGGTGCTTACATGGAAGTAAGCAGATGTGTGATTCAGTAAACAGAGCCGAGGGGTGTACACGAGCACGCCAACATGGAAGTGTCTGTGGCATGCAAATTACCTCATAAGCAGGTGACTTGCATGCAAAAAAGGGTGGTAGACTGATCCAGCAAGCAGACAGGCAGTCCTGCAGATCCCGTGTTGGTGTCCAAAATGTACAAGGATAAATTCCATGTGCAGGATGTAAAACAGACAACAGGAGCTGTAAAAGTGCAGTTAGAAGGACAGAAATAGCATAGCAGACACACATATGTGCAAAACTATCCATGGTGTGTCCAAAGCCTAATGGAAAATAATTTAAATTTTTTTTTTAATAATCAGGTTATGTTTGCATGGCACTCCACAGTGCGCAAACATGCTGTTATGAAAAAAAAATTAAAGTGTAAAAACGAAAATTGGTAGCATGTGACAATAATGCACTATAGGATCTTGCATGGAGTATGTACAATGGTAGACTGCAGTGGCTGCTAAAATGGCAGGGCCTGGAACCATGCAGTTTCCAGGCTGTGTGCACGGATCTCTATGCAAATGAGGTTGGGTTACTGAATAACACAAATGGGTATCCTTGATCACAGATCCCATCTGTGTAGGTACAGAACCATGTTGGTCTCCACAGAAGAGGTATATGACATCAAAAGAGGGTGTGTTCACATTCTTTTAGGCTCATTAGAGCTCAGCGGCACCTGTTTGCATGGCATGCTGCCCTGCTGAGCAGGGTTTGTGTACACTGACTGCTAAGATTTGTTTACGTTCGAGGCACGTATTTCATGTTTGAGTATGTTTGTGTGGCGTGTCACTGTGCTAAGCATGCCATCCATGGGGGTGCGTCTAGTGACTGCTGTCCAATGTTTATCTCTGCAGCGTGGGTTTGCTTGGCACACTACAGTGCTTATCAAGGAAGGCTGTCAAAAAAAGAAATTGGCTGAGAAAGCCAGTGATATATAAATTACTGATGACCCTGTTTCACTTAAACTAGGGCCACTAAAACCCCTTAATGATGCACTTGGTAGGTGGAATGCATCATAGGTAGCCAATCACATAAGTTTCACTTACAGCAGAGCACTATAAAGGCTGCATACATCCTAAAATCTGATTTCTTCCCCAAACTGTGCACCAGTGGAGTACAAACATGGGATTTTTAACTAAAGGAATGCTAAGAGCTGCTGCAGGTCTGCTACAAATGTATGTGCTAGATACTGAGCTCAGTGCTGCTGCTGCTGCTAACAATAGACCTAGAATGAAAAGGAGAAGACTGTTCAGGTCCAGGCTAACCTTCCAGGAGCTACATGAGCTGGAGATTGTAGAGTGCTACAGGGAGGACAGGGACATACAAGAACTCATCCTGCTCTGCCACCCTCAAATCAGACCCAGAACAAACAGAGCGGAATCTATCCCAGTAGAAACAAAGGTATGTGCAGTCCTTAGCATACTAGCTACAGGTATTTTCCAAAGACCATCTGGGGACATGATGGGAGGCTCACAGGCATCAGCAATGCCCGGGACATTATCACGAATGTGTGTGCTGGCAGCCCTGACAGTTATCACGACTCCCATATCTGGCACACATCACAGATGTACCAGATGTTTGCTAGGGGGGACATCCCATATGGCCATTTACTGGGGGACAGTGGCTACTCACTGGAACCAAGAATGATGACACTCATCAAAAATGCACACAAACCTACTGAAGAATGCCATAATGAGGCATATGCACAAACTAGGATCATCATAGAGCATGTGTTTGGGCTGCTCAAGTTACAGCTCTGGTGCCTCGATATATCAGGTGGAGCCATGCAGTACTCTCCAGCCACATGTACACAGATCTTCACAGTATGTGCCATGGTACAAATATGATCTTGTGGAAACAGCTGCAGCATGATCAGCAAAAGGAAGGGATACACAGCCCCCCACCAGTGCCTAGATCCTCACAGCCACACCCACATGGGGACTTGGAAGGGGAACCCCCCCTGAGGTTGTCCCTATAGGCAGATGTAGGCAAGCCTGGTATGCCTTGGCCTTGGCCAAGAGACAATGCATAGTGCATGCATTGACAACCTAGGGCCCTAAGGACTGGCACCTTACTCTGACACGCATACATATAGTAAAAATGATGCCAGCCAGCCCACACAACCTGTACCTAACCATGTATTGGCTGTGAAATGCATGCATCAGACAGAGTCAGCCCCAAACTACAGGTCTGTCAATTGCTGCATTCGCAAGGTAAGTCACTCTGCTATACAACACTTTTACGGGGTACTAGACTATGATAACATATGTATAGACCTTCAAATGTAGTGGGCTACTGAGCTACTTGCAGCAATCTAACAGCCACTTGGGACAACAGGTACTCTGTCCAATAACATGTGCCCCATAATATTCACTAGGCCACATGGCTGGAAACTCCACTACATTATTCAAGGGAGATGCCAAACAGTGGGGTCAGAGGACAGTCCCACGACTGTCTATGCCAGCAGTGCATGGACAGGTCATCCCCCAACCCCAGCACATCAGTGTTCCTACACATCTGCAGTAATAGTAAGTCTGCTAGGATATATCAGCAGACAAGACAATTCTAGGGCTGAGACATAGAACCTAGCCACATGTCATATTTCCCATGAAATGCAGGGGTGACGGTGTATGTCTGTATGCTGTTGATAATGTGAGGAATGAAATCTCTTTGTCTGGCAGTTGGTGTGGCTCATTGAGCTAGGGATATTAGCATGGGTGATGGTGTTGATGGTTCGTAGCTGGCAGCATCTACTTCTTTTTCATGTAAGGTACTCGTACAGTGGTATTCTCACAAACTGTCACAATGCCTCAGTTTGTTTCGGCAAGAAAGCTGGACAAAGCCAGGCAGAAAGGGGGGACAAGGGGCCAAAGCTACAGACAGACATTATACATGCTCTGAGTAACCTAGAAGGTGGCTAGTATAATAGCAGATTGTAACAGGTCAGATTAGCTGCAGGATGTAAAGGCCAACACTTAAATGTGTCAGTACTTTCAACAATCATTGACTGCATTTTACAGTATATTACCAGAAAACCATGACTGTATGAGGAACAGAGCAGAGATATGGGGTGGAATGCTGGACATTCTACAAAACATTGTACGGTGGGAGGTATGCAGACTGTCAACCTGTGTATGGTGTTAAATCTTCTACCCCAGTCATCATACCTCTCGACCTCTTAAAGCAAGAAATCTGACCAAAGCCATGAATAAAGGTGGGACAAAGGCCGAACAATAAGGATCATTGACTGCATTTTACAGTATATTACCAGAAAACCATGACTGTATGAGGAACAGAGCAGAGATATGGGGTGGAATGCTGGACATTCTACAAAACATTGTACGGTGAGAGGTATGCAGACTGTCAACCTGTGTATGGTGTTAAATCTTCTACCCCAGTCATCATACCTCTCAACCTCTTAAACAAGAAATCTGACCAAAGCCATGAATAAAGGTGGGACAAAGGCCGAACAATAAGGACAAGTTTTAAAATTTGCTCTTACAAATGTAGAAAGTTGATAGAATAACAGATTTTGCATTAGCATGACTCTCCTGATGTGTATGGAGTCTGCAACTCAAATGTCTGTCATTATTTCTTAAATTCAATCTTTAATGATTTGCCACTAATGTGCCAGAAAACTACAATGTTATGTAAACCGTACAAAAAATATGAGGCAAAAATCTGGACATTCTATTGCAATCTGTACAGTTGATAGGTATGAGTCACATATTAACTGAAGCAAACAGCCAGGGAATGCTTTGGACAATATCGGGGAAGTGCTACACTGTGGAAACAGGTGCAGCAACCAATGGTCTGCAGCAGACAAAATCCCAGACTGGAGTACAGGTAGCTCTGGCCTGGAGTCACCTTGCAAGCCTTGTAAGTACTGACCATCACACGGAGCATGCTCCTACAATTGGCTAACTTGGGCCCATGTATATTGCCTCTTCCACCCAAAAACCTGCTATGTGGAAATATGTCTGTACATACAGACAGCTACACATACATATCTGTCTCTCCCTATCCCCTCCCACATGATTGCTCTATCAGTATGTGACACACACACACACACACACACACACAGATATATATATATATATATATATATATATATATATATATATATATATATATATATACACATATACATATATATATATATATATATATGATAATATATATATATCAATATAACATAGACTGATACATAGACTCTCCACATATATCTACATAACACAGTTACATAACGTACACACACAGTAACAGTTAACGTGACATCCCTGTTATACACATGTATATGTGTGTATATATATATATATATATATATATATATATATATATATATATATATATATATATATGTGTGTTTGTGTGTTTGTGAGGATGGATGTTCCCACATACACTCGGAATGCTGGGGTTATCTGTACCTACACATCACAACAGTTGTCCGATGGAAGCAGACCAAAGCCGCAACAGTACATAATCCACTCACCCACAGAACTCTGTGCCTGTGGAATGTCACTCTGTAGACAGAAAGCTGTGTGCAGGTGATGTAATGATGTACACTGGCTGCAAAGCATGCCTTGGACAAACCATATTGTTCCTGGCCATATTTTCCTATCAAACTTCAACCAGCCACATATGGCCATAATGGTAACTGTCTACACATAGCAGGGATATTAACAGGTATCCCACTCCTAGGACACTAGATACAATAACAGTATCAAGCAGGATCACTCTACAGGCCACACATGCTGTGTAACACAAGGCCACTTTGTGTACTCCACAAGTACAGTGCCTGCATCTGCATGTACAAGAGACATGACCTGTGGCACGTGCAATAAACATCATGAGCTATAGTGTGTAATACAAGATATGTAGGGTTCTAATCTCACATCAGACAATGTGTGTGTGTGTGTGTGTGTGTGTGTGTGTGTGTGTGTGTGTGTGTGTGTGTGTGTGTGTGTGTGTGTGTGTGTATAAATATACCCCCTTGCAGCAGTATGGACATGCTAATATGGGCTATCTTCATGCAATGGTTATGCCTTTTATGGGCTTGTTCTAACTGCTGGCCTCTAAACTGCCCTCCTCTACAAGGTCTGCTGATGTCATCCACCTTAAGAGCACTGGCTGACATGCTAATATCAGATAAACTCTGTGGCACATGCGATACATGCAGAAAGCTATAATGTGTAATAGTAGATAGGTAGGGATTCTATTCTCACATCAGCCAACTCTCTGTGTATGTGTGTATAAATATATCCCCTTGAAGCTATAAGGACATGCCCATGTGGCTTATCTTTGTTAAGACCCAGTGACTATCTGCTGGCCTTTGCATTGGCCTCCTTTACAAGGCCTGCTGATATCATCCACATTAACAGCACTGGATGACAATCTAATGTTGAGCAAACTCTGTGGTGCATGTGATAAGTGCTGCTAGCTAGAGTGTGTAGTAGTTGATAGATAGGGGTTCTAATCTCACATCAGCCACCTATTTGTGTGTGCATAAAACTAACCCCATGCAGCACTTCAGACATGCCCATATAGACTATTCCTATGCAATGGTTATGCATTTTACAGCCCTGTGACTAGCTGCTGGCCCTAAATTGCCCTCATCTACATACACATAACTGATGTCCACCACCATCTGTATTTCTACATTCAGAAAACCTGGATGACACATATTAAGGGTAGCAGACCTTATCACAAAGGTATGAATGCATGATTACACTGACTGTCCCCCATTGTTCCTGACACACTGTTCTACACATATGCACCTAGGGAGCCATGCACATATACTGCCATACCTTGCTGATGTCATATTTCTGCTGTGCTGCCATGGCATCCTGTGTTGCTGAATTGCCTCCATGTGTCCAAAGTTTAATCGCTCAGACCCCTGGAACAGAAACATACACAGGTCTGTGACTCACCTGTTATTCTGTAACACTACCATCAGTCTGACATCATGCAACAAAGATGCACAATGTTTGCTTTGTGGTCATGACACATGCCAGCATACAGTACCTGCTGTGGCCCACAACAACTGCCATGGCATAACCATACTGCATTGCACAATTATATTTAAAGTAATACAGTCACACTGTGCATCAGACACATATTGTCATATCGCTGCATTGATGGCATGGATGACAGGGATGTGGCACAGGTATCACCACATGCACAGGGTGTGGTGTGGGTTGCCAGAGGCCTAGACTGTGCCAAACAGTTCACAGCATGTGTGTGAGTCAGGAAGGGCTGCTGGTTAGATGAGCTATGGAGAGGTGCCATTTGTGTCTGTTGATGACATGCATGTCTCAGTGGTTTTTGAGTGTGTGCATGTACCCAGTCAAGCCCAGTGCTAGCCATATACATGTATATGTTGGACAGCTGTGGACCATACATGGTAGAGTGGACAGTTCACCATCTCCGGGCATGAACACAGAACTGGCTCCACCAGTAGTAGTACTGGCACCAGCATGCCCAAGGTCAGATGCAGTGCTAGTAGCTGACTGTGACTGCTGTCTGCTGGTCCCTATAGTCCGCTACGGGACCATCCAGGACCACATGCCTATGGCCTGCCATGTCATGGTGTGGACAGCACACTTCCATCTGTAACACTGGAGGTACTGGCTCTACCGGAGCGTGAGTGTGCATGGCCATGTGGACTCTCAGCAGATGGTGTTGCTGACCTACATCCACGTGTCTTATGTCCAACTCCAACCAGATGTTCCAGCAGAGACACGTTTCAGTCCAAGGCAGACACTGTCTCATCCCACCATCTGTCCACTACATCAGTAAACATATCCAGAGCATCACCAATGCAGTGGAGTCAGTCATGGATGTCAGACCATGCTGCATCTATAACCCTAAGCATCCATCTGGTGTTGCATTCAGAACATGCCTGTGCCTCTATGATGGCCAAAAACATGTGGCAAGTGACCCATGGTGTGACATCTGGAACAGGTGATGGATGGGCAGCAGTCCTCCTAAGAGCACCTCTGTCAATCTGCTTGTGTGGGCCCTCACCAGCTCTCTGGCTATAGCCAGGGTCTACACTCACTAATGTCATAGATGCCACACTGTCCTTTTCAATGTTGCCATCCTCTGACTGTCCAATATCTGTGGCCTCTGGGAACTGGGTATGCATGGTCATACTAACTGTGTGTGAGGACAATGGGGGCAGAAGAGGGATGTCAACCTCTAGGACAGATTCAGCCCCTGACAACCTCACCTGTGCCTCATTATGACCACCATCATCATCAGAGTCCCATGAAACACTGACATCAGGTTGTGAGGGGGACAGACTCCAACCCCCTTCCCGTTCACCCGTGAGAAGCAAGACAAAAGCAGTTAATTACTATCCACTCTGACTCATACAGATGAGGATCCACAACTGCATTACATGTCCCACATCTTCTCATCTCAGATCCCATGCACAACAGACAAACTCACAACAACATACACATACAAATCAGGCCCTTTATAACATGCACTTCACCTATATCCAGTTAACGTTATCCGTACAATACACCTGTAAGGTATGCAGTATGATACTGTATGAGATAGAACTACACATAACACCCAGTACACCTATCTTGAGAATGATATGCCAGTAGTAGTAGTAACACTGCCTCGGGTATGTACCTTCTCCCTATTGTGTATGAATGGGCATCTTGGAAGAATTGCCTTATGTATAGCAGGCTGTGAAGTCACTCATAACTATAAGTGCAAACTTGTTAATGTTTGTACAAATACACATCTGTGATTACCTATTCTATGCACTATATTTAATTGCTCCAAAATGGAACATACAAATATTCAACTCTAGCTAAGAACAACAGATGTGCATAGGGCAAAATGACAGCCCTTAACTTTCTTAGGGTATATATGATCCATAAAACAACAGGATCACACTTACTAGGTACAAGAACACAGACTCCAGCTACAACTGATCGACCTATGAAAAGATGAGGGAGAGGTATTGTCAACAACACCAAATGTTGCAGTGTTACAAGATAACATGTGCATATAGCCACATGTACAGTAGCTAATGTGATACTGGCTATATTGCTGACATTCTGAGTATGCGTGCACAACTGTGTGTAAAACCCAACCCACCAATGCAGACAGACCTGACAGCCATGTACTGGTATGTAGAGCCTACCACAATGACTGATACAGTATTACACTGGTGAACACAGTAAGCTTACCCGGACGCTCCTCTGATGTGGAAGCTGTGCCACCCACCTCCAGGATGTATGACTTGACAGATGCCTGGAAGCTGTTGGTTGATCCTAGGTTCACCAGGAATTCCTCTGCAGCCGAGAGTGGTTATTCTGTTGCAGGCCCTCCACTGGTGGCAGCATAATCCCTGGAAACAACAGCTGCTCTTTGCTATGCAGCATTCATCATATCCATGGCCTAATGTTGGACCTGCTCATAGGTTCCCCCACAATGCTGCCCACTGTTCACAATTGTAGCGACCACTGAAAAGAAGGATGTGATGGTGGAGTCTGAGGCCATCCAGTATAACATAATTTTCCACAGTTGAGAATGGTGGATGCCTCCTGCAGTACATGGCTTCTGAAAGACAACACAAGGGGAACACATTACAGGACATCCACTATGTACAGACCCTGCACACCCATAATGGCGTGCACTATCCACTGCTCCCTCACACGTCATATCCCACAGCTTGGCAACACTCTACATATGTGGAAACTACCAAGATAGTAGCAATACTGGGTTATGTCCCTATGTACCATGACAGATTCTGCTGTATGTCTCTACACCCATCACTGCAGTCTACTGTGGTGTGTCCCCTACTGGCAATTTCCTACTACTATGTCATATGGCCATTGTCTTACAAATATCAGAGTGCTATTACAACAACTATATGGGGACATTCCAGCAACACCAGT
Organism: Protopterus annectens; assembly: GCF_019279795.1. Classification (NCBI taxonomy): domain Eukaryota; kingdom Metazoa; phylum Chordata; order Ceratodontiformes; family Protopteridae; genus Protopterus; species Protopterus annectens. The sequence continues at coordinate 744,833,045 of NC_056734.1, read as the reverse complement.
GTGCCACAATGACAGAAAGCAATACAAACCTGCTGTAGTATATGTTCCCTGTAGGGCATCATACCTCTTGACTATACAGATGTTTGCAGAATGCCAGAATGTTTGCCTCATAGATGTGGCCCTTTTGGCAAAAATCTTGTGGATGTCTGCCAAATGGTCAGCCAATCATTGATGGCTGATGTCAGAAAATAAAGACAGAATCTGAGTGTCACATGTCATACCACTAAGAAAACAGTTATGCTAGAGTAATATCTGTTAGTCTAGTCATGTTTTACTTTGTATGGCCAATATGTATACTCTGTCACTGAGTTTGGACCCTTGTCCCACCATCACTTATGGCTTTGTCCTGGTTCCTTGCTGTAGGAGGTTGGCAGGTATGTTAGGCATGGCTCTCAACCAAACATGGATGAATGTCAATGAAATAGGTACTTAGCCAGAGTACATTGGGGACATTCAGTGACACTTTTACAATGTTAGAACTATTTATGTGAGACATTAACAGACTGAGAGGAGGTGAATTACAATACATCATTTGATGTTTCAGGAGTGTAATCCACTAACTTTACTACAACAGGCAACTGTTGTAGGAGGGATTGACAGGGACAGATCTGAGATGTGATTCAAAGCAGGGACAGTTGAGAGGCATGCCTGTAGGTGTTGGACTGCAGTGTATCACTGACTTGTCACTACCATAGTTCTAAGACAAGCTTACTGCTGTAATCCCTATTTCCTATACTTCCATCCTCCCATCTGCATCCCGTTATATGGGGAAATCTATTACATACCTGGTAGAGGGGAGTATTCCTTTTTTGAAGCATTCCTCTGCAAATGCTTTGCACTTACACTGACTTTGTGACTGAAATAACATGCAGACCTGTTTCCCAAAAGCAGTTTCTTGCTTTTTGAAGGTAATGCTCATTAACAGGTAATTGCCTCTGCACCAGGCTGTGGCTCAGAATTGCTAATTGCATCCAAAGCAGCTGAATTGCACTATCATTACCTAATGGCATGGCACTACAGTGCAATATATATGGCTTTCATGTAGGCCTTGACCCCTTTCTTAGTTTTTGAGATGGACATTACTGAGGTGTGGAGACTACAGCATTACAGAGGGTAGGTACACATACTGTTCACTGTAGAGATTTATGACGTATGTCCACAGTTTTGCCTCATATGTTTGGTCAGTGCGCCATGATATTGTGGTCATCTGGCAGTTCACTGGCAAACATTGTGGGTTAAGGTCAGGAAGGGAAGAAAGACATGTGGGTGTCACACATCATACCCCTCAGAATATGCATGCTAAGGCAGTAACTGCTTATCTATCAACTTACTTTCTTTGTAGGAGCAAACTGTTACACTTGTCACTATTTCTGGGCCTTCACCCCCCTGCTTTATGTATGGTTCTGTCTGGATCCCTTGTTCTAGGGGGTTGGAAGGTATGGTAGGTATGTAGCAGCTACCTTAACATACAGCTGTATATGCTACACACTGCAGCTGCTGCTGCAGCCTAGAACACATAGGAGGAAGTGTGAACATTTTGGATGACAGAAAGCTGTATGTGTAACTGTGACATTAGTGGCAGTCCTGTCATTACAGCAGAGACAGGGTACCCTTTAGAGTCCAATGGAGGCATGTGCTTAAGGTACATCTGTTATGCAACACTGCCAGTAATAGAGTACTAGGCAATGTAAAGTTAGGCTATACAAATATGTGCAGTGTGTCCCAACCTGCAGGTCTTTGACTTGCAAAAATAGGTAGCAGACACTTGAGTAGCAGTAACCTGTGGGTATTAAAATTGCATGACTACGTCATTACTTGCTGCCTTCACAATGATGTAACTGAAGTGCAAAACACATTGGATTTGAACTCAGGACTGTATGTGGCAAAATGTACTGCATGCAAGGCATTTAACAGACTGAGCTACTAAGTCAGTGCTCTGCCAAGTGTATTTGCAAGATATATGTGCAGACATACAGGCTGTGACACACATTGCATTGTCTGTATCCATCAGTATGTGCATGGCTATCAAAGGCTGTTTTTCTGCACCAGGGTTACAGCTGAACATATGTAATTTGCCATTGATGCCTTAGCAGGTGAGTTTAAACATGTTGCTGATAAAAGGGAACATCTGCCTGCTATTGCAGGCCTGAAGTACTTCCATTATTATTTATTCAGCTGTCTACTAGTATATTATTGCACCACAGTCCCAGGTACTCTCCCAGTTTTTCCATTAGGTTTAATTTCAGTCTGTCAGTGGCAATCAGTTTGTTTTGCTGGAAACACCTCTGTTTAATTAAGATCTGTGCGTTGTGGTGGGCCAATGTAGTAGGCTGTAGTTGATAGGGGCTTGGGCTCAAAACATGGCACAGGTGCTTATTTTGTACATGTGAAAAATACCTAAGCTTATTTAAGCTCATTTGTGTGGAGCTAAGAGAAGTAGCATGGTGTGGCATGTCACACCGCACTGTGCTGTTTTGCTTAGCTCCATGCAAATCCACGGTAACAATTTAAAAAGAAAAAGGGGGGAGAGGACAATGGTGAAATGGGGACAAACAGGGGGAAAAACATAGTGAAAAGCAGGTAGGGATGTACAGGAAGGGAGTAGGAAAAAACATAGCTATCGATTTCTTTTACAGCAACAGCTGTGCATTTTGACAAATTTTGTAATTGAATTTGGACTCTCAAACCCAAGAGAGGGGGGTGAGGACAACACAAATGTATTGTCAAGCCAATTATGCACATTATTTGTGTCCAGTGGACATGTGTGAAATGGAGAGCTATGTATGGGGTGATATTTTTTTGGGACAGGTGCCCATTTTATTTTTTTAGGAGAGAGTAGTATGTTGGGGTAGGGACATAGGGACATGTGGAGAGGTACGTTGGGTAGGAAATGATGTAATTGCAGAGAGACAAGAGAGACAAGACAGCAGACAGAGGTGGAGTGTGACACATGAGAGGAGTAAACACCTTGGATGGGAAGGGTGTTGTGGAATCCAAGTCACATGTGCCTCCAAATAGCAGCAACCTGATTGACATCCCCACCCATGGTCAGCCACACTGCTCCTTCACAGCCCTGAAGGTGGCTATGCTGGAGGCTGTGTTCCTGGGCCAGCCTGCCCCACCATGTTGGCCAGTGTTCTCTCATTCTGGCACAGGCGATGTTCATAGCTTTGATGACGATCCTACGCACCATGGCTGGTAGTTGCTGTTGGGTGACTACAGCCCTTCTGCCACTGCTCCCAGAGGAGGCCGTGCCCTGTCCCCTGAGAAAGTTTTACCTGGTGCCACAGGTGGTGCAGGAGTGGTGGAGGGGGCACCACTGGTGTGGGTCCCAGACAAGCTAGGATGCAGTGCCACAGCCAGGTGAGGTAGAGTAGGCAGATCACCAGGAACCAGCCTATCCTGACATGCTGTGGTGATGGAGGTATAGCAATAAGCATAGGTTAGTTATGAACAAAACATTGTTAGCAATAACAGCATGCCAGAACATTGGAAATAACACAATTACATACCAATGCATATTATGTAAAATGCAACAATAAATAACAGAACAGTCAGAATGTAAACAGCATGTCAACAGCATAAGGCCAACAAAATAGGTAATACAACATGATATGTTAATATGCAACCATTATAATACATAACAGTAATAAAACACATGCCCCAAAATACAGTTATTGTAAAGACATATGTTAATAGCAAACCATAACCAATGAATAGCAGTAATAAATAAATGAAGAAAAGGGGGTGGGGAGAGAGAAAAACAATCCATTAGTACCACTATAGCCTATTAATTTGTCAACAATAATGCTATCTATTCTATGGGTCTGTCCTGTCTTTAGGTGTACATGTCTCCTATAGCTGCTGTAGCACAAACATACATCTCAAGATATTTGCATGGGACAGTATTGGCTGAGAAGTAACAACTGTGGGTGCACATCTACACAGAACACTTGCACATCAGGTGGACCTCTATAACTACTGAGGTGTACCGAGGGCTGATGTAGTGATATTTTGCAATTCAGGGGATCTTTTCAATGTTAATCCTGTGACAGATGGATTGCACACTACTAATTACATTACATGACAGGGTGACACTTGAGAGACATGTATGTGTACAGTACAAAAAATAAACAACTATCATGCCTTACTTGGCAGGCATGGGGATAGAACCCAATAGCAGTGACTGCAGAAGACATCTTCATGGAATGTATGAACTGGCTGCAGCAACTTTTAACAGACCCTCCAGGCATACAGCCATACCAAGATTACACATTTTATTTAATTAATGTTATCTTTCTGTTATTATACTTATTTCCTTTATTTTATGCTATATTTTCACATTCTTGCTAATGATTTTAACTGTCTGTGACATCTAAACACACAATTATTTACTCATAATATGGGCTACCTCACCCATTTACCTGTAGTTCCTGTGGAGAGAGAATCTGTAAACATTACATGACTGCTGCTGTAATATTTAGTGCTACATAGCAATGGATTTGAACCCTGGTCTGTCTGTGTTAAAATGAACTACATACAAAGCATTTATCAAACTGAGCTACTGAGTTACTGCTGATTACTGACTGACTGATATTTACCTAGCGCTCTCCTGGAACCAAAATATGACCCGGTGGTAGTACAATGGTTTTATACTAGACTGCAGTGACAGCAGAACACGCATGCATGAAATGCAAGCATTACAGAGATAGTAGGTAATCTATACATTACTATAATGCCTGCATTTACATTGAAACCTGTGTTCTGAGAGACAGCCTTACAAGACTATCTGCAAATATACAGAGCTGAGTATATTTTTCTTTATTATAGAGTTCAATTGTTGCTTAGATATCTGTTGTCTCACTGCTCTGAGACTGATCTGCAAATATATAGAGCTGAGTATATTTTTTTGGCTTAATAGTTGTACTATATTAGTGGTTGCTCAGATCTCTGCTGTAACTGTCTTCCCCACCCACCCTCCCTGTTTTTGGTTTGTAGTTTAAATTTGGTGGCTTTTGCAGTGCCTGCCCCACTGTAGATTTGATCTAGGACACTTCCCCAGTCCCATCTCTTTACCACATTCTACCTAATAAACCCGTTCTGCACTTGCTTTTAGTCCTTTTTAATTGAATTGCATTTTTCAAACTGTGTGCACTCTAATATTGCTACATACTCAAGCATGCTAGCTTGCACTGCATGTGAATTGTTTTTACTACTGTTTTTGCTACTTTTCTGTTAAAAAAAAAACTGTAAGCCTGTTTCCTACCTTTCCTGTAACTAGTGTTCCAGATACAGATTTGCTGTATCCAGGACTGTTTGTAAGCTTCTGAGCTCCCCAAGCCTTTCTGTGTTGGAGGGAAGTCTTATAGCTTATCAGTGGGAGTGGTAAGCATTAGGTAACCTGTCTACCACATAAGGAGTGGTTCTGGCCCAGAATTTGTAGTTATTGGCCGTTTGGACAATCTTCCATCTCTCTCAACTTTCTGATTTGAAAGCCTGCATTTGCACTTGTTTCTGTCATGTAACTCATCTAGTGCAGATACAGATTCTTAGTTTTAGCACTTAAATTTGCTTATTCATGCACTTGTTCAGAACTTGTAAGCACTAAATAAGCTACTAGTTACTATAGCACTCAATCTTCCTCATTACCTAGAGGAAAACAGTTTTTGTACTTACTTTTCTCACTGGCGTTGAGAAAAACAGCTCTTGTACTCACTTTCCTCACTTATCTAGAGGAAAATAGTTTTATATTCAGGCATGTCCAAGGGTCAGCTCTCAGTGTTCTCTCCTGTCTATCTGATGAATCTGGGCATCTTGAGGCAATGTAGAAATTGCCTCATGTACACAGACAACCCTCTCATCCTACCACCCAACACTACAATCTGTGAGAGATGCACTTATCTAGCCAAACTGGAGGTAAAGCTCTCTCCAACCAAGACTGAACCTGACAGTCATGAGGAGAAGGTAAACATTTGCACCACACCACACTCATCACATAGTCTCACTACGTCTACACCACCAAAATCCACACATAGAAACTCAAAACCATTTGCGGAGGCTCTCAATAATAACCTGCCTAAGCAACAGAGACCTCCAAAGCAGAAACACAAGCAACCTCCATCCCCCAACACAACCCAAATGACACATAGCCCACAGACTCAGTGTGCCACACAAACACAGCCAATAAGGCAAAACAACATACCCAACACACTAATCATAGGTGACTCTATAGTCAGGCACACTGATGTTCCACTCACCAGGCTAAACAAGGAGAAGGTTACTGTCAGCTGCCTGTCGGGTGACAGGATCTGCCACATAACCCATGCACTCAGGTCACTCCACAACAAGTACAAATATGACTCTGTCATTGTCCATGTTGGTGTGAATGACCTGAGACGTACCTCCCTGGACTACATGAAAAGAGACATGGAAGAGCTCTTGTTGCCCAGGCAGGTATGACCCTAGCCCTGAGTAGCATTCTGCCATCACCCAGAATGATACCGCAGTACAAGGACAAAATGATTGACTTCAACAATTGGCTAAGCTTCTGGTGTCATTCTAAGGGGATCCAATATCTGTCTGCTTGGGATGACATGGTCAACAGACCACGATGCTTTGTCACAGATGGCCTGCACCTTTCGCCCCTAAGATTCTGGATACTGGCTAAGGCTCTTGCTGCCCCTATAGTGCCTTTTTTAGGCAGGGTTCAAGTAACAAATTCACCACCATAACAGGAACAAGCAAGCAAAAACTGAGGGTAATGCTACTCAATGCTAGAAGTCTAAATTTCAAAATGCACTCACTCGAGGCACTCCTTAAAATGGAGAACATCGATATCTGTGCAGTGACTGAGACCTGGTTCAAGGCTCCAGAGAGCACCCCTGCGCTACCAGGATATAACTCATACCACACTTTTCGGCCATGTAACGTGGACCAAACACCAAAGGTGGGGGTGTGTTAATATTCATTAAGGATATCCACACCTCCAGGCTAGTTGCTCAGCATAATGCATCTGAGGTTATCCAAGTGCAACTAACTCTTGGCAAAGCTGCAATCCAAATTGCAGCTTGCTACAGATCCCCCACCATGCCTCAGGATTCCCACTCCTCTTTTCTTGATGTACTGGAAAATATTAGGGTTCAACCAAACACTCTAATTATGGGCGACTTCAACTACCCCACCATTAACTGGGAAAACTACTCATGTACCAACTCCTTAGCGCAACACTTTCTGGAATTCATAAACTCCAATGCCCTAGACCAACTTATCCACACCCCCACCAGCGGCAACAATATCCTAGACCTAGTCATTACCAACATGAGTGACCAGTGTTCCACACCTGAAGTCAACTCCTTGTTGGTCCGATCCGACCATAAACTAATCACCCTTGATATCCACATCCCACCCCCCCCCCATTATGGAAACCACAGTAAAAAATTTCTCCAAAGCCAACTTCATGCTTCTTAAGACAGAAGTATTGAACTTCAGGACACCCATGCAGATGGACAATACAGTTACAACTGCTGAATCCTACACAAATGCACTCTATAAGCACTTACATGAGTGCATGGATCATGCTATCCCAAATAGAACCAATACGCTATCCTACAAAAAAAGGAAGCCAATCTGGTGGTCCCCTGCCATAAACAAACTGTACAACAGAAGGAAGAAATTGTTGCAGAAGAGGGTACAATCCCATGAGTGGAGGAGCTCCCTGGTCAGCCTCAGTAAGAAGCTGAGATCCCTTATAAGATCCTCCAAAGCTAGCTACAAAAATAAAATCGCCACTAATTCCAAGGACAACCACAAAGCATTCTATAGCTATGTCAAGAATCTCAATGACAGCACCCAGATTTGCTCTGAGTTACAGCACAAAGGCATGAAAATTACAGAACCAACTGATATTGCCAACATCCTGGCAGATAGGTTCAGTGCTAACTTTACCCCCCCACCCCCCTAAAGCACCCATATCTATACAGGAAGAATGCAGAGTCCCTGTAATCACAACTATGCAGGTGAAAGCTGCACTCTCTAAAGCCAAAAACACAGCATCCATGGGACCAGACAACATCCCAGGCTGTGTTTTACACGAACTTCAGAATGAACTGGCTCCCCACTTAAGCACCATGTTCAATAATAGCCTCACATCAGGCTTTGTGCCCACTGAATGGCGCACAGCAACAGTTATCCCACTCCACAAAGGGGGAGCCACCACTGATCCCAGGAACTATAGACCCATTAGCCTGATGAGCCTGGTCTGCAAGGCCATGGAACATATCATCATGGAACTCATAAACAAAGACATTGGTAACCACCAAACTCTGGATCCCACCCAGTTCGGGTTTGTGAAAGGTAGATCATGCCTCCTGAACCTGATCGACTTCTTTCAGGCAGTCACCAAAGCTGTAGATGAGGGTAAGGTGGTTCACACAGCCTATCTTGACCTCGCCAAGGCTTTTGACACCATCCCCTATTCTGGAATTATAGCTAAACTCAATAAACTAGGCATAAATCCCTACATCACAAGATGGGTTGCCAACTGCCTGACTGACAGAACCCACACTGTAAAAGTTGCAGACTCCAAATCTGACCTCAAACCAGTGACAAGTGGAGTACCACAGGGTTCCATCCTGGGACCGCTCCTGTTTGGTATCTACTTCTCTGAAGTACAAGCTAACACAGAAGGCCTCTGGCTAATGAAGTTTGCAGATGACTGCAAACTAGGAGCCATAGTCAGGTCCCCAAATGATGTGAACATCCTACAGAAGGGCCTCTCTGAGACAGATGCCTGGTGTCAGAGCCATGGCTTCAAGCTCAATGCCAAAAAATTCAGTGTCATCCCCTTTGGTAAAAACTCTGTACCCATAAACTACCACATAGGCAGCAATCTACTTAGACCTTGGGACCCAGGTGGACAGTAGTCTCTCCTTTGATAGTCACATCGCATCAGTAGTCATTAATTCCTTCTACGTGCCACACCTCATCATAAAAGGGTTCTCATCCAGGAAAAAAGAGGTCATCGTTCCCCTCTACTCAACACTCATTAGACCCATTATAGAGTACAACGCCCTTTTTGGAATATACCTCACAAGACATCTGCAGCAGCTGGAAAGGCCACAGAAGTACCTCACAAAGAGGATTACTGGACTCAAACAAATAACCTACACTGACTGCCTCAAAAAACTCCAGCTTTACTCCGTAGCATATCGCCTACTCCGAGGTGGTCTCTGCCTAACATATAAAGCTGTGTCAAACCCAGAGCTGTTGGACATGCTACACCTAAAGAAATCCCAGTCCCTCTGAGCTACATGCTCTAGGGACCTAAACCTTGTCACCACAATAAACAGGACATGCTGGAGGGATAGATTCCTATCCCAGAGACTTCCCATACTCTGGAACAGGCTACCCATCTATGTCAAGCAAAGTTCTTCATTAGCACTCTTCAAGAAAAATCTTGATGAGTGGATGGGAAATAGGAAATACACCCCGGGGATCAATTCTGTTTCTCTGCTCGACAGTGGCACAGGAAAATAACTTTCTTGGGTGGCGTAAGCCAGGGAACTTTGTTAGCTAGGCTTACGTAGGCCCTTGGGCCGATAGCCTAGTACCTACCTATGAACCTATGAACCTATATAGAATGCACATGTACACAATATTTTGTTAGTGGGTTGAAATATCTGTGAAGTCAACAAACAATATCAGAGCATGGTATGGCTACCTCACCCATATACCTTGCTTATCTGCTGTTTGTGAATATCAGAGCATTATATGAAGAAAACTGGGCTAGAAACAGCCTTGAACGGTACTATATGTGTTAAACAATACATTTGGCAGCCATTATATTTTCAATATATAGCTATTGCAGTTTTATACTTGACTGCAGCACTTTACCTTACAGCCTGAATGCATACAGATGTACTGCAATGGAGAAAACAAGACAATCCTGATATACACAATTTACTTTGGTGTTATTGCTATTGGTTCAGTTATTGCAGAGCAGTTTCAAGTATACATTTCTTGCAAAAACAGCTGTAATTCCACAGTTATTTCACTACAGACTTTATTTTATATAGTTCAATGTGGTATTGTTTAATATATTTTATTGCACAACATTTGTCTTGTTTCAGGTCCTTGCAATACAGCTCTAATTCCACATTTACTGCTCAGAAGACTTTATTGAATGTACTTTAATGCAGTTAATGGTATTGTTTCCTTGTTTTTATTACACTACAGTTGGCATTATTCCTGTATTGAACTACAGCTCTAAGTCAACATTTATTGCAATACAAACTTTACTGTATATACTTTATTGCTTTAATGCTTTACTCTTTCTTGTTTATTTCAGTATATTTAGCATAATATATCTATGCTCACCACACTCACTGTGCAACTTGGCCAAGCACCCCACATGTGCCGCGATGTTGTGAGCCCTCTCCTCTGCAGCTGTTGGGAGAGACGCACACCATTATACATACCAGTTTAGCAGACATTCAGATTAGATATTTATAAAACAGTGGTAAAATTGCTTACATACTTGTGGGGCATTCACTGCCCTCACTTCTTGAACCCAGGTGCCCAAGAGATCCCTCTTTCTTTGTTTCAGGTCATCATGATGGTAACAACACTGCTCATGTGTGCAGGGGATACCAGTAACACTGGTGCATTCACTTGCCAGCTGGTTCCAGGCCTCTGCCTTGCAGTCTGATCCCTGGAAACATCCCTGCAGTAGCCGGTCTTAATGGTTTTTGACTAGGAGTCCAAACATGACCCTGGACTCCTGAATACCCCAACACTGTACCTGGAAGCACACACCCTCTCCATCACCTGCCATAGTATCCTTCTGAGTCAGAACTCTAATGGATTATGCAGTATTCCTGCCTATTGGGCTTAATATAGACTGTTTTCTAGCCCTTACATGCAATTGGCAACATTATAAAAAGTGGCTTGTCACTTAGCACAGTGTAAACCAGGGCAGCTCAGCTAAGTATTGCGAAAACTCATAGAACCGTATGCTTAGCAGTGCGCAAACCACCAAGCGGATCCAAGCAGTGCATAAACATTTTCAGCCTTTATTGTGTTTATGCAGTGCATAGCAGGTCTTACTGGGCTTAGCTGAGCGCAGTGGTCCATTATTTAAACATAATTGGCATAAACTGTATTTCAAAAATGAATGCTTATTTTCCTTTCCTTGTATTCACACCCTGCATATACTGGTCATGAAGCCATTACTCTACCCATTTATCTACATGGGTATATGGAATTCTGCTATACCTTTACATATACCTCTGACTATGTATAAGCAGTGTTGGGCACCACACTGCACTGTGCAAACCTACTCAGCTACTCTTAAGACATTTAAATAAAAAATTGAATACATCCGGTTTCTATTCTTAGATGTATGGCAGGTGTCTCGGCACTGCTTCGTAGTGCTGCACTCAGCACCATGTTGTGCAGATATGTTTTTTTTTAAATATAAATAAATAAAATCAAATAAAAAAGCAAACAATGAAATAATATTGCAGTAATAAAATTGAACAGTGCATGGAGTGTCTTACACATCTGAGGACACAGTTAGCACTACTCTCCCTACACTGATTCAATAACCATGTTCCACAGCTCTCTTTTGGCAACACACCAGCATTAATATGCATGGTATGCTGCCAAGGGGGAACTGTGAACATAGACACAGTAACAGTCCGTGTATGCTCTTCACTGTGCCTACACAAATTTTATTAAATCTTGGGGAAAGTCTTTTGGTTTCAAAATACTTTGGTTGCACATCTCAATACAGGCTGACAGGCATTGACTCACCTGATTGAAACATTAAAACCTTAACCACTGACTGAATACCAAACGTCTATCTTAATATATATTTCTCCTTTTTTCCCATTTTAGGATGTTCAGTAATCTCACTATTTCATGTTTCACTAGAGAGAAGAAATAACTTAATTAAATTGGTGACTGCAATGTGACTGTTTGGCATCATGTGCATTGTCTGTAGATATATAATTTTGCTTCTATAGCCAGAATTGAGTAGTCAAGAATGCATATACATTTAATTTACCATTAATATATTTTAAATATCAATTTACTGAATCCAAAACAAGACTGTTCATGGATATCACTACGTATGTCAATGCTTAATTACAACTTTCCCATTAAATATTCCTTTGTATTCATGTCAGGTCTCAGTATAATAATATAGCACTTTGGAGCAAATATACAACCAAGTAGTCCTGCACTGGAAGACAAAATAGCAAATATCTCCACAGCAACCAAGTATATTCCCTTTGAGCTGAGGTATGCTGGTATAAATGACATCCAAACACTAACAAAAGCCATCATGCTGAATGTTATGTATTTTGCTTCATTGAAGTTGCCAGGGAGTTTTCTTGCTTGAAAGGCAATGATGAAGCTTGCACTTGCCAAAATGCCTAAATAAGCCAGCATGCAGTAAAACATGACTATTGAACCCTCATTGCATTCAATTATTATCTTATCTTTTGTGGATTTTGTGTTATGTTCTACAAATGGTGGTGAGGTAACAAGCCATGCTATACAAATCAAAATTTGAATTAATGGACTAACAATAATTATACTGGTAGGGATCTGGGCTCCTACACATTTCCTTAACATGCTGTCTGGCTTAGTAGCACTGAAGGCAATCACAACAGTTATAGTCTTTGCAAGAATGCAAGCAATACAGAAAGAGAAAACAATGCCAAAAAACACTTGTCGAAGCACACAGGTTGCTGTGAATGGATTACCAATGAATATTAAAGCACACAAGAAACAAAGCATTATGGAAAGTAGCAGGAAATATCTTAGTGTATGGTTGTTGGCCTTGAATATTGGAGTCTCTCGGTATTTAATGAATATATAGAGTATTGCAACAGCAACTGATGAGAATAAAATAGATATCGCAGAAAATGTTATTCCCAAGGGATCACCATATGATAGAAATTCAATAATTCGAGGAATACATCTATTGCGGTTATCATTGGACCACTGATCTCGTAAGCACTTCATACAAGCAGCAAAATCTGTTAAGAAGAAGATGATAGAATGATAGAAACAAATATACTTAATCCAAAACATAATAAACTATACTGTATATAGGATTATATTTTGTAAACCTCATGATCAGACACTCTGGCTGTTCTTCTGAAAATGACACTGCATTGCTACACTTAGTTCTCTGAATTAATTTTATAGTTTTTGATTTGTGTTCCATGAATGTGCTTCAGTATAACATAGGATTGTTATGTATGTATGTTATAAGATGAACATCTTAATGAAATACAAACACAGCATTGTAAAATACATGCCTATTGCAGCACTACTGACTTCAGAGTTTATGTCATTGAATGCAGTACCAGGGGACTTGGCAAGGACATAGACCATAATTACAAAATAAATGGTAAACACATACAATATGTAATAATCTTTAAACATCTAAAGACAATGTTATATAAACATTTTCAATTTGATTAGTGTATGTCTATCAAATTAAAAAAAAAACATACTCTGTAGTTCATCTAATTCTAAACAGTGTCTATTCACATCAAAGGCAACATTGTACTAATTTGTACCTGAATGATCCGACACAATATGCAATATAGTGCTGTATTCTTTGAGACAGACTAAATTGTTAAACCATTCCCCTGGATTCAGCAGGCCTTGCATGGTGTGCAAGACTAGTGCAGGAGCTCCAGCAGACAATATGTCTGCCGTGCGATCGAGGAATAAGCTGTAGGGACGTACACGAGTGGTCCTGCACTAGTCCTGCATGGATTCAGCCCCTGTATGCAAATTATCCCATTTGCAGGTGAAATCCATGCAAATGAGGTAAATTTGTGATCCAGAAAGCTGGAAGCTAGCCGTGCAGGACTAGTGTAATCTGCAGAAATGTACTTGGCCAGTAACCAAGTACATTTCTGCAAACTACAAAACGGAGCCATGACAGCTCCAAATAAAGGGTGGATATTATGTAGAAAGCATGCCAATGGCCAAATATAAGGCCACTGGAATGGAAAACAGTTGCAAAAATTTAAAAAAAATCAACTTTTATTTTTTTTTTTTCAGCTGATCTCGGCTGTTTAAGCATAGGGTAGCTACGCGCAAATGAGATCGGACAAAAATAAGAAAAAATACCTAAAATAAGCATTCTAACCATAATCACTATTTGCCATTATACTCAATGGCAGGCAGAACACAACATGGCCAGTGAATAGTGGTTGCTAAGGGGGAGGCTCAGTGTGGGATCTGTAACTATGCATCAGCAGGCAATCCTGTGAAAATGAGGGGAATGATACTTAATACCAGATTTACCCTGCATGCTAGTCAGCACCCAACAGTGTAAGAGCAGGAATAGCTTGGTGCAAGCCTAGGAGTTAGCTGACATCATAGGGGGGTGTCAGGCATACTGTAAGTGGATTGGAGCCCTGTGGCTCAGGTTTGTCCTTAGCTTAGCAGAGCTAAGCAAAGGGGTGTGTCTGAGGCTGCCTAGCACTCTTTACATTACCTTAGTGGGTGCGCGTGCCGCTCACCTGGTTTTAAAGGGAAGAAAAAAAGTAAATCAGGAAATAGCAGCTCTGCGCACATTTGAGCACTGTGTTTGTGCAGTGTGCCCCCGGGCATAAACAGGAAGGCAACGGGAAGGGAAAAAATCAGTAGGAAGGTAATCTAGGAGAACTCGCATAGCTGGCAGGTGAAATGTACCAGAATCAGCCAATTACACAGACAGCAGACAAGCCCAGCCGAGAACACTACTATAAACTATGCAAACACCTTTCCCTTTGGTTTATCCCACACACTCTACACCACCAGTGTATACAAACAGGGGAATTTTTACAAGCAAATACAACAAAATTATAGGGACTGCAATAACTATCATACATCCAGATGTGGAAGAGGCTGAAGGTGGTGAGGATGAGAATGCTGTCGACCAATACACAGTGACCAGATGGAGACGAATGTACAGACCCAGGGTAACCTACCAGGGGCTATATGAGCTGGAGAAAGTGGAGCACTATAGGGTGGACAGGGACCTCTTATAGCAAATTGTTGAGCTGTGCCAGCCACGCCTCACACACAGAACTAAAAGAGTGGAACCCATCCCAGTGGATACCAAGGTATGTATAGGCCTAAGAATAATAGCTACAGGCACCTTCCAAAGGCCAACTGGGGATATCATGAGGATCTCACAGACATTAGCATCCAGGGTACTCCACAAGTTCCTGGATGCCATGTAAGCACATGCTGGTGAGCACGTATATTTCTCCAACATCCATGAGGCATTGGCCAGCAATATGCATTTCTGCCACCAAATAGCAGAATACCCTGAGGTAGTGGATGCTATAGACTGCATGCACATATGCATCAAACCACCACCTGGTGAGCAGGGTAGGGTCTACATCAGCCGCAAGGGCTTCCCCTCCATCAACTGCCAGGTCGTGTGCGATGTCCAGGGCATTATAATGAATGTGTGTGCTGGCTGCACTGCAAGATATCATGATTCCCACATCTGGCATCTGATGCAGCTGTACCACAAATTTTCCAGTGGGGACATCCCTTATGGTCACCTAGTGGGGGATGCTGGTTACGCACTGGAGCTGTGGCTAATGACACCCATAAGAAATGCACACACACCCAAACAAGAACTCCATAATGAGGCACACACAGAGACCAGAGTTGTAATAGAGCATGTGTTTGGGATGCTTAAGTCAACGTTCCGGTGCCTGGACACATCCGGTGGAGCCTTGCAGTACTCCCCAGCTACATGTACTCAAATTGTCATTGTATGTGCCATGCTACACAATATGATCCTGCAGAAACAGCTGCAGCAGGAACAGCATGGGGCAGGGCCAGACAGCCCCCCCACCATTGCCAAGGCCTGCACAGACACAGAGTGACTTGGAGGAGGAATGGGTTCCTATTGCGTTATCGAAAATTGTAAACAGTGAACATGTATTGAGCGAACCCGATTGATTGAAATGTTGAAATGTTGCACGCGTAACACAAAAATCACCATAAGGAATATTTTCCCTTTACTTCAATGCAGTGCAATCTCGGAGTAGGAATATTTATGTAGTGGGGTGTGGGGAGTGCAGGGGGGGGGGCTTGCCCCCCGCCTAAAGCATTTAGGAAAGTATAGCTTTTTATTTTTATTTTTTTATTATATTTTCAAAATTTCAAACATCGCTTATATGGTGTCGACCATATTTTGTTCGATGTTTTGAAACTTTTGAAAATATAATATAGACCCAGGAGGAACAACCTGAGCCTGCCCCAGTAGACAGAAGGAGGCTTGCCCAGTATGCCCTGCCCTTGGCAAAGAGGCAATGCATAGCACACACACTGACACAGGAGAGACCCAGGGAATAACAACACTCTCTGACTTGCACATACAGTAAAATGGATGTCAAATATGACACTACTTGTGCTTAACCATGTATAGGGGGGGTACTATGTGCATCTGACATAGGCAGCCCTCCAGCACCATCCTCAATACTGGCACACCCACAAGGTAAGTCACTCTCCTTATCAACTGCCAAATGGAGTAGTATGTGTTGTTACCTGTATCTATGGTATGGATGTGAACATGCAAGGAAATTGGGTAGCTGAATGGGATGCTAGCAGATAGTAGACACCTAAAGTGGCAGCATGAGATGTGTAACAAATACTGGTGTCACCACAGTAGCCTGTACTACACATGGTGACAAAACTCACTGCAGGAAATGTGCTGGGCCACATGTGTGTCCATATGACACACACATGCCAGTCAGGGAGGTTCACATACCCAACAACAGTCTCAGCCAGCAGGACAGGTGTAGACAAACACAAACGAAGTCTGTGCTAAGGCCTCTGAATGATGCCTATGGATAACCTCTTCCCCCAGGCCTACACAGACAGACTACATTAGGTTAGGCAGTGGGATGTTAGTTCTGAAGGGTAGGAAGTCAGAAACTAATATGTAGGTCAATCAAGTCTAAGATCTGTAGTACACTGATATGCGTCTAGTCAGCATGATAGATTAGAATACAGAATGAAATGGAGTACATGACATACCAGCACAGCCATAGCAGATGTGTACAAGTGCCAGGTGTGACCCCTCCAAATCCTAAGTAGAAATGTAGAAACAGTCAGGTGTGCCCCCCAAGCCTGTGTAGACATGTAGAAACAGTCAGGTGTGCACCCCCATTCCTATGTAAAATGAAGAAACAGTCAGGTTTGCCCCCCCCCAATCCAGTGTTGAAATGTAGAAACAGTCAGGTGTGCCCCCACAATCTGGTGTAGAAATGTAGAAAACAGTCAGGTGTGCCCCCCAATCCTATGTAGAAATGTAGCAACAGTCAGGTGTACCCCTCATTCCTATGTAGAAATGTAGTAACAGTCTGATGTGCCCCCCCCCTGAGTCCAATGTACAAATGAAGAAACAGTCAGGTGTGCCACCCACAATCCTGTGCAGAAATGCAGAAACAGTCAGGTATGTCCCCACAATCTGGCGTAGAAATGTAGAAACAGTCAGGTGTGCCCCCCAATCCTATGTAGATATGTAGTAACAATCAGGTGTGCCCCCCAAACCTGTGTATAAATATAGAAACAGTCAGGTGTGCCCCCACCCCCACTCCTGTGTAGAAGTGTAGAAACAGTCAGGTGTGCCTCCCAATCCTGTGTAGAAATGTAGAGCCCCCCAAACCTGTGTATAAATATAGAAACAGTCAGGTGTGCCCCCACCCCCACTCCTGTGTAGAAGTGTAGAAACAGTCAGGTGTGCCTCCCAATCCTGTGTAGAAATGTAGAAACAGTCAGGTGTGCCACCCCCAATCCAGTGTAGAAATGTAGAAACAGTCAAGTGTGACCCCCAATCCTATGTAGAAATGTAGTAACAGTCAGGTGTACCCCCCCCATTCCTAAGTAGAAATGTAGCAACGGTCTGGTGTGCCCCACAGTCCGATGTCGACATGTAATAACATGTATGTGTAGGTATAATGCCAGTGGAGCACAGATGACCAGAGGTGGCCAAGGTAGCAGGAAAGATTGTAACATTTGTACAATATGCAGACGTGTGTGTTAGGTTGGTGTGTGTTACATATTGTGTGAGAGTGGTCAGTAATGTATGCATGTTGAGGTTTGACCTGGTGGCCATTGCCCACTACTGCTAATGATAGGTCCAAGTCCTCACAACTGCAGTGCCAAAGACAATACCCCCAGTATAACACATGCTAGCAATAAGTCATTGTTAATGTATGGTGGTAATATGTGTCACTGTCTGAAAAATGGACATGGCATGACTGTTGTGCTACATATACAAGCAGTACACAGGAAAATGTACCCCAGACATACAGTATATAATGTGTAACTGTGAAATGGACACATACAGTTATGCATCACATTAACTGGGCTTGTAGTAGGGAATACCAATGTAGTCTGGCTGAACACTTGCAGATGACAAAGGTGATAGGCCTGATTTATTGGGAAATGGCTGATGTCCCTGCACAAGCCAACATAACTGGAATGCCCCATGCATATCTGTGAGACAGATGCAAGTAGTGTCCATAGCATACATGCACCCAGCTCACCCAAACACCACCCACAGGTACCTCTCTGGTCGAATCCCTGCTGTTCGGAATCGATACAATATGACCCCCACCTGTGTATGGCATTAGCAAAAGAATGCATCATGCAGTGCAGGTGTCCCATGCAGGTGTGTCGCTAGCTGTAAGTAGCACCCTGACAGCATCCACACCACCTGATCAATACTGATATAAAGTATTGGCATGAACACCTAGCACACCTACCTGTCACCCCAGGAAATATACTGTATGGCAGTCTGGGACTGTAGGACTGACAGAATGCAATGGCCTCTTACAGCTGGCTTACATCACCACCAAATGGCCTACAGGCCTCTGCGAAAGGCCCGTGTCTCACCTGTACTGCCAATGTATGTTATGTCTGGACACCCAAATAACAACATAACACACTCCACATAAGCCATATGCAAGGCCATGTGGACAAACCACAGTAACATGTTCACCATGTCCCACTGCATGAACAGTGAACCAACACCAAAACACAGCTTTGATGAGGTGATAACTGCAGGGAAGGTATCAGAGAATGCATGTATAATGTATGGAAGAGGATAGAATAATAGAGGGGGATGGGAGCATGGGCAGCATGGAATGTGCAAGGTCCGGCACACAGCTTTGTGCACATACCATCCCTGGCTGCAAACACAAAAATGGGTGGCTACAAACCCACCCGTACACCACAGTAGGGGTAATGTCCTGACTTGTGACCCCTGCCTCTGGGTAACCTGTGTGAATCTGTAAAGCTGTGAGGTATTGCCATAGCAGGATAAGGCCATACTGTCATGTTGATAAATGTACAAGTATGGGATCCTCTACCAGCACTGTACAAAGGTGCTGAACTGGATACACAGACACAGCAGCAAGTGTCTGCAGCTCCCCCTCCAGAATAGTATAACTTTCCATGAATATGTAGGCATTTAACTACAATACTGGACACAGCTGCATTCACCCTGTGTTCCCCAGGACATCACTGTGAGCAAAAATGTCCAACTGACAGTACTTGAGGACATAAAACATCATAGTGTATAACAGTACACATGTCTGTATAGCTCTCCTAACACCAGTACTATGTAGCAGAAGCAGCACAGATGTAATCACCTATAGTACACACTATCCTGTGCACAGTCTGACCCTATATTGCCAACTAATATACAGATATCCTGCAGAAACAGTTTGCTACCTGTAGGTGTAGAAAACAAATTCAGTACAGAAGGGTATACTGGGCATGCTCACATACCTGGAGAAATGAAGGCAATGTCAGACAACAACATACTGAAAGGCCATACTGGGCATGATCACACACTTAAACAAATGAAGCCCATGTCTGCCAACAACAGTGAAATAAATGAAGCCCATGTCTGCCAACAGCAGTGGACCATACATATCTGACAGTTGCAGATGTTAGTGCATACAATCCTCAGTATGCACCAGTCATGCTCTGCACACACATTGGATAGGAATACACACATATACCCATGCACCTGTCATGCTCTGCACATACACTGGATAGGAATACACACACATATCCAATGACAACACACTATAATATGCTACAAGTACACATACATAGATGTGTGGAAGACAGTGACAGTGACAAAGAGCCTTCCATAATGAGACCTGTCCCACCCAGCACACAGCCTAATGGCTACAACCACATTATGTGTAAATGTCACTCACTGTACAAATTAGCCACTGGTATCCCTCAACATTACAAACTCTGTGGTGCAAGTGCTAGCTGTGCTACTTGACTTACAAGGCAGTAGTCATCTAGCAATTGTATACACATACCTGCAGAAAATAAACCTGCATGTGCCTGAGTGTGGTGTGTCTACCTCTAGATGAATGAGTTATGGCCCATGCGCACACACTGCCCTCCCCATAGCCCTACTATGACAAGCCTGCTGATGTCATTTACTTTGATATACACCTTTGGGAAAGGAGTAGCCTTGTAATCTCTGTGTCGTGTCCTATAACTGCATAATGCTGTAGTGTGATAAACTAGTTAGGTAGGAGTACTAATCCCAGACATGGCAACTGTGTGTTTCTGTGTGTGTGCGTGTGTCTGTCTGTGTAGGGGGTAATGCCTTTTAGGCTAGTCACACTCACTACAATTCAAATGCCCTTCTCTGTTAAGGCTGCTGATGTCATTCACTGTGAAATAAACCTTTGGGAAAGGAGTACCCTAGTAATCTCCATGGCATGTCATATAACTGTGTAATGCTGTAGTGTGATAAACTAGTTAGGTAGGAGTTCTAATCCCAGACATGGCAACTGTGTGTATGTTTGTGTCTCTGTCTGAGTAAGGCGCAATGCTTTTTAGGTTAGTCACACTCACTACAATATAGAGGCCCTACTTTGGCAAGGCTGCTGATGTCATTCACTGTGAAAAACACCTTTGGGGAAGAGTAGCCCAGTAATCTCCATGGCATGGCACTTCCTACAACTGTGTAATGTTATAGTGTGATAAACTAGTTAGGCAGGAGTTCTTTTTTTTTCAAAACAATTGTATTGATTTTAATACATTCAAAATTAGGTAGGAGTTCTAATCCCTGACATGGCAACGGTGTGTGTTTGTGTGTGTGTGTCTCTGTCTGTGTAGGAAACAATGCTTTTTTAGGCTAGTCACACTCACTACAATACAGATGGCCTACTTTGGCAAGGCTGCTGATGACACTCACTGTGAAATACACCTGTGGGAAAGGAGTATCCCAGTAATCCACATGGCACCCTATAACTGGGTAATGCTGTAGTGTGATAAACTAGTTAAATAGGAGTTCTAATCCCAGACATGGCAACTGTGTGTGTGTATGTGTTTGTGTGTGTGTCTCTCTCTGTGTAGAAAGCAATGCTTTTTAGGTTAGTCACACTCACTACAATATAGATGCCCTACTTTGGCAAGGCTGCTGATGTCATTCACTGTGAAATACAACTTTGGGAAAAGAGTAGCCCAGTAAACTTTGTGGTGCATCCTATAACTGCATAATGCTGTAGTGTAATAAACTAGTTAGGTAGGCGTTCAAATCCCAGACATGGCAACTGTGAGTGTGTGTGCCTCTCTGTTTGTGTAGGGAGCAATGCTTTTTAGGCTAGTCACACTCACTACACTTCAAATGCCCTACTTTGGCAAGATCGCTAATGTCATTCACTGTGAAATACACCTTTGGGAAAGGAGCAGCCCAGTAAACTTTGTGGTGCATCCTATAACTGCATAATGCTGTAGTGTAATAAACTAGTTAGGTAGGAGTTCAAATTCCAGACATGGCAAGTGTGTGTGTGTGTGCGCGCGCGCGCGCACACATCTGTGTTTGTCATTTGTATCCTGAGTGGAGGTGGCTGTGAGTGTGTAACAACTGAACTCAGTGTAGAGCAGGTTTTGCAAATTTCTTATATGGTGGCCCTATTATATGTCACAATGTCCACCTTACAAGGATAACAGATGTGAAATAGCCAAGAGGCTGGGGTGGCAATCCATACCCCTACATGTGACATCAAGGCCTGGCGAACAAAGTTAGCAACTCCCTCAACCCATGTTGCATACAAAAACACACTTGCCTAGGCAACAACCAGTATGTTGTTAGTACCCTGCATATTGCCCACAGATAGTGACCATGGTATGATTGCAGTGGACTACAGAGGGCATGGCACCCTGTCCATCAGTACAATAGGCATGTACATGCAGACAGTGTGCCTTCACTATGTTCCCTACTGGATGCCTGCAACACTGTGGTGCCATCAAATGTGACCCACAAAGGACATACCATGCCTTAAATTTTTGGGAAGAATTTTTTTTCCCCCCCCCCCCCCCGGGGGGGGGTTTTTGTTTTCCCCTTTAAAAAAAAAAGGGGAACCTTTGGGAAAAGGGGAAAATTTTTGGGGAATTTTTGGGGAAAAAAAAGGGGGCCTTTTTGGGGGGGGGTTTTCTTTTGGTTAGAATTTTTTAAAATTTCCCCCCCCCCTTTTTCCCCTTTTTAAAAAGGGGGTTTTTTTTGGGGAAAAAATTTTTTTGGGGGGGAAAAAAAAATTTTTTTTAAAAAATTTTTTGGGGTTTTTTAAAAAGGGGGGGTTTTTGGGGGGTGTTTGTTTTTTTGGGGGTTCCCCCCTTTTTTTTTTTTAACTTTTTTAAATTTTTTTTCCCTTTTTTTCCCTTTTAATTACAAGGCCCCCCAAAAAGAACCAAAGGGGGGGAAACCCCCCCCTAAGGAAAAAAACCCCCAAAAAAAGGCCCCCCCCCCTTTCCCAAAAAAAAACCCCTTTTGGCCCCCCAAAAAGGGGTTTTAAAAGGGGTTTGGGGGAGGGCAGGGCCCCCCCGGGGCCCCCTTCCAAAAAAATTGTCCTTAAAACCCCCCCCCCTTTTTCCCCCCGGGGGGCCCAAAAAAGGGGCCCAAAAAAAACCCAAAAAAACCCCAAAAAAAGGGGGGGGAAAAAAAAAAATTTTTACCTTTTTAAAATTTTTGGGGGCCCAAAAAAAACCCCCCCAAAAAACCGGTTTTTTTAAAAAAAAGGGGGAAAAAAAAAAAATTTTCTTTTTCCCCCCCCCCTTTTAAAAAAAAAAAATTGAAGAAAGGGAAAAAAAACCCCCTTTTTAAAAAATTTTAAAAACCCCAACCAAGGGGAAAACCCAAAACCACACCCCCAAGGGGGGGCCCGGGCCCCCCCCCCCCCCCCTTTTAAAAAAAAAAAAAAAAACCCCCCCCCCAAAGGGCCAACCCCCCCTTTTTTTGGCCCCCAAATTTTTTAAAAAATTTTTTTGGGGGGGGTTTTTTGGCCGGGCCCTTTTTTTTTTTCCCCCCCTTTTCCCTTTCCCAAAAAGGGCCCCTTTTTAAATTTTTTTTAAATAACCCCCCCCCCCCTTTTTCTTCCCCAAAGGGGAAAACCTTTAAAATTTTTTTTCCCCCCCCAAATTTTTAAATTTTTTCCCCAAAAAGGGGGGGGGGAAAAGGGGGGGCCCCCCCCTTTTTTTTAAAGGGCCCCCAAAAATTTTTTAAAAAAAATTTTTAAAAAAAAAATTTTGAAACCCCCCCAAAAAAAAAACCCCCCTTTTAAAAACCCCAAAAAAAAAAAAAATTTTTTAAACCCCCCCCCCTTTAAATTTTTTTGGGGGAAAAATTTTTTTTAAACCCCCCCTTTTTTGGGCCGTTGTTTTTTTTTTTGGGGGGGGGGTTTTTTTTTCCCCCCCTTTTTTGAAGGGGCCGGGGGTTTTCCCTTAAAAAGGGGCCCCCTTTTTTTGGGGGGGGTTTTTTTTAAAAAAATTAAAAAATTTTTTAAAAAAAAGGGGGGGTTTGGGTTTTCCCTTAACCCAAAAAAGGGGAAAAAAAAGGGGGGGGGTTTAAAAAAAATTTTTCCTTTTTAAAAAAAAAGGGGGGGTTGTGGGGGGAAAAATTTTTTCCCCCAAAGGGTTTTTTGGGGAAAACCCCGGGGGGGGGGGGGGTTTTTTTTTCCTTTTTTTGGTGTTAAAAAAAACCCCCCGGGGGGGGTGGTTTTTTTTTTTTTTTTTTTTTAAAAAAAATTTTAAAAGGGGGAAAAAATTTAAAAAATTTTGGGGGGAAAAAATTTAATTTTCCCCGGGGGGAAAAAAAAAAACCCTTTAAAACCCTTTTTTTTTAAAAAAAATTTTTTCCCTTTTTTTTTCCCCCCCCTTTTAAAAAAATTAAACGAAAGGGGGTTTTTTTTTTTTTTAAAAACCTTTTTTTTTTAAAAAATTTTTTTTTTTTGGGGGGTTTTTTAAAATTTTCCGGGTTTGGGGGGGGTTATTTTTTTTTTTTTTTTGGGGGGTTTTGGGCCCTTTTTTTTTTGGGGAAAAAATTTTTTTCCCCCGGAAAGGGGCCCAAATTTTTCCCAAAATTTTTTGGGGGGCCCACAAAGGGGAAAAAAAAAACCCCCTTTTTTTTCCCCTTTTGGGGGGGGGGGGTTTTTTTTTGGGAGGGGTTTTCCAAACCCTTTACTTTGTTCTTTTTTTTGGGGGGGGGGTTTTTTTTTTCCCAAAAAGGGGTTTTTCCTTTTTTAAACCCCTTTTGAAATTTTTGGGGTTTTTTTTCCCCGGGAAATTTAGGCCGGTTTTCCCGGGGGTTTTCCCCTTTTTCATGTTACGAAAACCCCCTTTTTTTCCAATTTTTTGGGGGGGGCCCCCCCCCCCCTTTTTTTTTAAAAAAAGGGGGATTGTAAATTAAAAAAAGTTTTTTTTCCCCCCTTCCCCGGGGGGGGGGTTTTTTTTGGGGGTTTGTTTTCCCCCCCCCGGGGAAAATTTTTTAAGGGGGTTAACCCTTTTTTTTTTTTTTTTTTGGGGGGGTTTAAAACCCCATTTTTTAACCGGGGGGCCCCCCCCCCCAAAAAAGGGGGTTAAAAAATTTTTTTTTTTAAAAAAAATTTTTTAAAAAAAAACCCCCCCCAACCCCCTTTCCCCAAAAGGGGTTTTTTTAAAAAAAATTTCCAAAAAAAAAAAAAAATTTTTTTTTTTTAGGGGGAAAAATTAAAAACCCATTTTTTTTTAAATATATTATAAAATTTTTAATTTTTTTTTTTTGTTTTTTAAATAAAAAAAAAAAAAAAAAAAAAAAAAAATTTAATATATAATATAATAAATAATTTAAACCCCAAAAAAAAAAAAAAAATTTTTTTTTTTTTTTCCCCTTTTTTCTTTTTAAATTTAAAAATTTTAAAAAATTAAAAAAATTTAAAAATATTTAACTTTTTTTCCCCAAAAAAAAAAAAAAATTTAATAATAAAATTATATATATATATATATATTATATATAAAAAATTTTAAAATTTTTAAATATAAATTTTAAAAAAAAAAAAAAGGGGTTTTTTTTTTTTTTTCCCCAAAAAAAAAATTTTTTTTTAAAAAAGGGGGTTTTATTTTTAAATTTTTTTTAAAAATTTTTTTTCCCCCCTTTTTTAAAAAAAATTTTTTTTTAAAAAAAAAGGGGTTTTTTAAAAAATTTTTTAAAAAAAAAAAAAAATTTTTTTTAAAAAAAAATTTTTGGAAATTTTAAAAAAAAGGGGGGTTTCCTTTTTTTGGGGGGGGGTTTTTTTTTTGGGGAAAAGGGGGGTTTTTTTTTTTGGGTTTTAAAAATTTTGGGATAAGGGGGGAATTTGGAAACGGGCCTTTTTTTTTCCCCCCCCAAAAAAAAAAAAGGGTTTTTTTTTTTTAAGGGGGGCCCCTTTTTTTCCCCGTTTTTTTTAACCCAAAAAATTTTTTTCCCCCAAAAACTTTTTGGGGGGTTCTTAAAAAAGGGGGGTTGCCATTTTTTCCCCCTTTTTTAAAAAAAAATTTTTGGGGGTTTTTTAAAAAAAGGGGGTAAAAACCCCCGGGGTTTTCATGGGGGAAGGGTCCCCCCAAAAAGGAAGGGAAAGGGGGGGAAAAAAAACCCCGGCGGATTCCCCCAAAGGAAAAAGGGGGCCCCCAAAAAACCCCGGGGTTTTGGGGGGGTTTTTTAAACGTTTAAAAAGGGGGTTTTTTTTAAAAAATTTTTTTTTTTCCCCCCCAAAAAATTTTTCCAACCCCAAAAAATTTTTTCCCCTTAAAGGGGAAAATTTTTGGGGGGCCCCCCTTTTTTGACCTGACATGTCTGCCCAGCTGTGTAAAAGGGGGAAAAACCCCCCCCCAGGGCCCCCCCCCCCAAAAAAAAGAAGCCAATTGGGGGGCCCCCCCCCCCAAAAAAACCTTTTTAAAATTTTTTTAAAAATTTCCCCCCCCCGGGGGGCCCCGGGGGGGGGGCCCCCCCCCGGGGCCCCGGGGGAAAAACCCTGCTGCCACATGGCAGGTGGCAGGATACCACTGTCACACATCCCCTACACAACCCATCTCTCCATGGACAAAGCTAGGTAAAAGCTATGACCACCTGCAGTGATGCACCCCAGTACTGACACGTCGTGTGCATTACTGAGTATAGCAGTGTCTGTGTGTTAGCACACCTGTACTTGGGAATTCCATAATAGCCTCCACAACCACCCCAACACCCATTGCCATAGTCAGTTGTGGCTGCTGCGGTATGGGACATTACATGTACCCTGTTGCCCCCCCTCCCACTGGCTACATGAGCCTTGCAGTACCAGCACAACAGTGTTGTACAAATGGGTTGATAGGCATGGGATACCCGAGTTCTGGCAATGTGTGTATGTGTGCATGTTTTATATCTGTAGGGTACAGCATTCGAGGCCACATACTCCTATTACAATACCCATTGCCACACAGTAGTACAAAAGTGTTTTTGCCCCTAGGTGAGGCATGACAATGCAACACCCTACTATGCCTGTGGCATGTGCATTAGATGCATATCCCTGTAGTACCACTGTTGGGATATACAATGGGGGTTTCACAGTCATGGGCAATGTGTGATGGTGGGTATGTCAGAGTGTCATCATGGGTTTCAGGGGTACAATATCCACTGGGGATGTGGGTGCTGTGTACACTGTCATTACACCATGGTACACCGGTATATGTCCCATGTACCCATGGTTACCACTGTCACCATCAACCATACAGGTAACTGATACCACAATCTAGCCCAGTTATGCATGTGCTGTGTGCAGCCTACCTGTAACACATTGGACACACAGTCAAGTTAGTTAGCAGTGATAGGCCCAGGTCTCTGGATTTTGTCTGCCTGTTATGTGTCTGTTAATGTGTATATGAAGGATGTCACACTATGTATTGTCCATATACACCCCTTACATCCCCATTAGCATACTGTACATGTCTGGGGATGTTCTGCATGTAACATGTAACCTGGAACACACCTCACCCTAAAGCTGTGTGGGTGTGCAATGAAAGCCACACACTTCAGTAGCACTACATACCTAGGTAGGGTCTAGTCCCAGTGTTGCCAAGTAAGAGTGTTGTATGTGGATGGGTCTACATCAGGTTGCAGATTATAACCCCGCAGGGCACCTGTCCATGTGGCACAGGCAATAACTGTTATACAAACCTGTGACCCTGTGTTCAACTGTACCCCAGATATGTCACAGCCATTTTCACCACAGTGCCATACCCCCTTTTGGAATATGACTGCAGACCATCCTCCTGCTGACACATGTACACCTACAACACAAATGGATAACATTATGGAGACCACAATCAAACCCGTGTTACTCAGCTATAATGCATCATTGCTGGATGGGTACACTACCTGACATGTATGCATTAAACTTTTCTCCTGACAACATGTTACACTGCAGTACTTTTTGGGACATCAGAACCATATTAGCCTGTCCCTGCATTGATGTTATGGATGACAGGGATGGGCACAGGTATCATCATATGCACAGGGGGGTGTTGTTGGTTTGCCAGAGGCTGAGGGGGGCCATACATTTGACACCACGTGCGTGGATGAGGGTGTAATGAGTTGAACTGAGAGTGGTGATGTGGTGTGTGTAGGTATGGAGTTGCACTAGGTGTGTTTGTATAGGGTGTGGGTATGCATACACACAGTTCTGCCATGTAGCTGCCCTATACAGGTGTTTAAGGACAACTGCAGACCATACCTGGCAGGGTGTGCAGTTCACTGCCTCCGGCCATGGACATGCAAACTGTGCCTGCCAGGAGTTCCATGGGCACATCCAGGTACAGGCCTCGATGTGCTACTCTCACCAGATGTCCACTGGAACCAGGTCCCTCCTGGGACTGGCCAGGACCACATGCTCATGGCCTGCTGTGATGTAGACAGCCTCCCCCTGCAGTGCTGGGGCTGGTACTGCCACTACAGGGCCCTTTGGGGTCCTAGCATTCCACGTTGACTTCCAGCTGTTGGTTTGCTGGCCTTTTCCCCCATGGCCGCACTCCGACCACATGTTCAAGCACAGACAACCAGGGCGATGAGGGGCCCTCATCTCACCACACCATCTATCCATGAGCTCGGTATAAGCACGGATGGCACCAGACAGTTCACGGACGTTGTCGCTTGCAGATGTGAGAGCAGCCCTCTGCTGCCTCAGGCCCTGTCTGGTGTAACGTTTCATATGTGCCTGCGCCACCATGACAGTCTGAAACATGCACCTGGTGGTACCAGTTGTGTGACATCTGTCAGGGTCATGATGACCAGTGGCCCTACCATGAGCACCCTGGGACATCTGCCTATGTGGTGCCCTGCCAGATATCTGGCTATGCCTGCTGTGACCAGACACAGTAGGGATGGTTACACACCCCCTGTGCACTGCCCCCAAACCAGCTGTCCCTCCACTATGGCCACTGGTGATGGGGTATGTATAGGCACTGAAACTTTTGTGGGTTGGGGTGGCTAAAGGGGGTGTCAAATGATGGGTGTTTTGGGCCCCCGACAACCACCTGTCCCCCAAATATCATCATCTTTGGGGTCTGTATGGACACCAACATCAGATTGCATGCAGGAGGGACCCTGACCCACCTCGCCACCTGTGGGGGAAAACAATAAATGCACTTTAAAACCCGTACAGCACCCTAAAAGACACACACACACACACACACACACACACACACACACACACACACACACACACACACACACACACACACACACACACACACACACACCCCCAAAACCTACCTGTCTGTGACTTTACAGACAGTCCCATGTTTTTTCCCCGTTCCCATCCTGCATCACACTTGGCAACATACACTCATTAATACCACTCATTAACATATCATTCCTCTAAATGCCTAGGCAAGTGATCACAACACAAGACCTGCTACTCCATTACCTCCCACCTAGTGGAGTGGTTTTACATGGCCTCACTGCTGTCATTCAGTGTTCACCCTGTGTATGTCTGGACATCTGAGCATGGCCCCTATATGGGGGCTACTATGTTCACTCCATAATATCATGCACAGTGTCATGTTAAAATATTGCTCAGTACATGCCAGATATGCTGCTCAATCAACCCATCATGTGACAACTGTAATATATGGATACACTCCCCGGTGTTGTCTAGTAATTCCCAATGCATCTGTAGTGCTGCATATGGGTTGTCATCACCCTCTGCTGAATGCATATTAAGGGTATACCTGGTGTTCCCCCTCCCAATGCATGCCATGCTACAGACCTTATTATACTATCAGCTGTCCTGTGATTACATCATGACAAGTATTCCTTGGGGTCATGTGTCAGTCCATGTCCATGTACTGCACAATCCCAAAGGGAAGTACTGCTGTATGAACAACCCCCCAATCCCCATGTGCATACATAAACCACACAAAACACACATGCACACCCTCCTACATGCATCAACCTCCCTCCACTTCACCAGAGTGACCCTAAAGACAAAAAACCACCCACCAATAAAACACACACACACACACACACACACACACACACACACACACACACACACACATACTGGTGAGGTTGCACAAAGATAGTACACACAGTCCTCCTATTACCCATCTGTCAACATGCATAACATATGGTATACAACAGCATGCAGTGCAGCTATAGTAAATCCATGCTAGCAACAGTATACATGTGTGTGATGCATGTGCTGTGTTAGTAGGTGATGCCACTTCCCCTGGATACCACTGCACCCATGTACACAGTATTGCTGTGCACCTGTTCTGCACCCCACCATGTACTGTGCACCAAATCTCACAGGTGTACAACCCATTGCTGAATGTGTAGTACTGTGTCAGTTATGTCAGCTCTAATGCTCACAGCCCCTATGTTTTTCAGCAACACATACCTGGGAGGATATCTGAACAGATGTCATTTGTGAGTGCCTGATGTATGGTTTACAGATCACAACATCAGCGGACCATGTATGACCAATCCAATACTATTACACTGACAACCATCAGACAATACCATGGCTATGGGGAGTGTACACACCCTTACTTATATGATGCACCCTTTCCCTTTATCTGCCATGGGACCACATCACCATATATTAAAACATGAGCCCAAAATGTGACATATGTCCTGTACATTCACATGCAGTGTCTAAAAGTGTTAGGTGTGCTGATGCTGACCCCGATGCATACACTGGGTGCATATGTGTGCACACCCCTTTTCATGGGGTTTGTTGCACCTATTGTTATGTGTGCTACAGCAGTCACTACTCCTGGCAGGGGTATACTAGCATGGACCATCTGTATTTGCCAGTGTATGGTCAGTCTGCCCTACACATGTCCCCCAACTCTGCATGATTGCAATGTCTACTCATGTGCACATCCTTGGTGTTCCCCACTGATTTACTATTGCTGTGGGGTAGGGTTATATCTGGCACAGTTCCTGAACCTGACTGTGTGCAGATACAGCCATTCTTAGCATCCTTAGGATCCCTTCTGCAGTGCACTGGTGTGTCATGCTAACACCCCCCCACCTTCAGCCTTTTGCAGATGCTTGACAAGTAAGCCCCACACATTTTGTCAGTTTGCAGTGTCCCATACACTGAACACCCCATGTTACAGCCTAGTCCCAGCTGATAATGTGGACCACAGAAAAATGTTATGCCATAGTGTAACTCTGCAAAAGTTGCCATTGTTTCAGGGATATACACTGGGGTTGCACTGTATATGGGGGATGTTTCAAAATGTCCCTACTGTAGGCCATGTCTCCCACCATTATGTTACTCCTGTGGACACATTCCACAATGACAGGATGTTGGTGTCTGACATACCCTTCCAATACCCCATCATGGTCACCACTGTGATGCATGCATTTAACAGCAACAATACATGCCCTGTACAGCATGCATTCTGGGTAGGTGTGTTAGATTTTGCATGGAATATACCATAGCCATTACATGCCTGGTGTATTGGCAAGCATTCATAAACCATACTCACCAGCTACAGGCTGCTGCCTTTGGTATACCAGGGACCTACATAAGAGGGTGGGGATGCAAATGTGGCCAGACCTTTGGGATTGCTACAGGGTGGGTGCAGCATTACAATACATCAACAGTACATGTCCACAATACTACCACAAAGCACATCTGTTTATCACTACTATGCAGCAACAAACTATATTATGACATGTCAGATATGCATGATCTACCTGTACAGATGTGGGTGTATACCAACGTGGTCTACTGATGTGCCCTGGGCCCTTTCCCGCACCTCCTCAGCAGTGTGTGGGGAACCTCCACAATGGTTCTGGCAGTTTTGGCTATGACAGGCAGGTGCCAGAGGCTGGCTAGGAGCTCCTCCGCATGTGTCGGGGGGTGGATGGCATGGCCCCCCATTGAGGTGATCCTACTGCAGCAAACCGAAAGGGATTGGGAAACAGGTCAGAACAATGATGCCAGGGCCTGCTCATAACTGCAGTTGTGCAGTCCAAAATCATTGACCCTGTGGACTAGGTCATTCCACAGGGCAGTCTGCTCCTGCTGATCATGGGAGGCCCAGCCAAACAAGAAAGGTAGTGCTGGATTAGGTGGTTTACCCCTTTTTTCAGTAGCTGATAAGGGGAAACCTTCCATGTGACATCTTTCCTGAAAGACATAAAGATGGAAAAGGCTGAGCAATCATGGGAAAGGGTTTCCACAGTTCTTAATACACATCTGTCACCCCCCCCATTCAGCAACAACAAACTGTACACACAACTTATAGGTATGGCTACAGACCTACCAGTGGGCAGATATTGTATTGTACCACACTTTGTGCAATGTGTTTGTAGCCATGTTCCTTTTGGAAATATCATTGCTGGCCTGTTACAGATTATTCACCGGGACTGGAAATGCTCATGGCCTGCTGTGGTGTGGTGTGGACAGTGCACCCTCCTGCAGTGCCGGGGCTGGTACTGCCACTACAGGTGCCCCTTGGTGTACTAGCATATCCACGTTGACTTCCAGCTGTTGGTATTGCTGGTCTATGTCCACACATCCGTCGCCGCACTCCCACCACATGTTCAAGCACAGACTAACCATGGTCGATGAGGGCCATCATCTCACCAGACCACCTATCCATGAGCTTGATATAAGCATGGATGGCACCAGACAGTTCACAGAAGTTGTTGCTTTCAGATGTGAGAGCAGCTCTCTGCAACCTCAGGCCCTGTCTGGTGTAATGTTCCATATGTGCCTGTGCTGCCATGACAGTCTGAAACATGCGCCTGGTGGTACCAGTTGTGGCATGTCTGCCAGGGGCATGATGACCAGTGGCCCTACCATGAGCACCCTGGGACATCTGCCTATGTGGTGCCCTGCCAGACATCTGGCTATACCTGCTCTGACCAGACACAGTAGTTATGGTTACTACACTCTCCTGTGCACTGCCACCAAACACCAGCTATCCCTCCACTATGGCTACTGGTGATGGGGTATGTATACTCACTGAAACTATGTGCGGAGTTGGGGTGACTAAAAGGGGGATTTCAAATGATAGCGCTGTTTCGGCCCCTAACAATCTCACCTGTACCTCAACAGTACTATCATCATCTTTGGTGTCTGTACAGAGACCAACATCAGATTGCATGCAGGAGGGACCCTGACCCACCTCACCACCTGTGGAGGAAAACAATAAATGCACTTTAAGACCTGTACAGCATTGCATAACAGTACATATGTATATATATATATATATATATATATATATATATATATATATATATATATATATATATATACACACACACACACACACACACACACACACACACACACACACACACACACACACCACCTTAATACCTATCTGTCTGTGACTTTACAGACAGTCCCATGTTTATTCCCATGCGTTCTCCATCCTGCATCACACTTGATAACATAAACTCATTAATACCACTCATTAGCATATCATTCCTCTAAATGCCTAGGCAAGTGATCACAACACAAGGTTTGTTACTCCATTACCTCCCTAACCTGAGTGGAGTGGTTTTACATAGCCTGACTGCTTTCATTCAGTGTTCACCCTGTGTATGTCTGGACATCGTGAGCATGGCCCCTATATGTGAGGGGCTACTATGTTCACTCCATAATATCACGCACTGGAGTGTCATGTGTAAGTATTGCTCAGTACATGCCAGATATGCTGCTCAATCAATCTATCATGTGACAACTGTAATATATAGATATACTCCCTGGTGTAGTCTAGTAATTTCCCAATGGATCTGTAGTGCTGCATATGTGGTTTGTCAGCCACCTCTCTGCTGAATGCGATATTAAGGGTATACTTGGTGTCTACCTTCCCTCCCAATGCATGCTACATGCTGCAGACCTTATTATACTATCAGCTGTCCTTTGATTACATACGTGACAAGTATTCTTGTTTGTCATGTGTCAATCCATGTCCATGTACTGCACAATCCCAAAGGGAAGTACTGCTGTATGAACAACCCCACAAATACACATGTGCACACATGGATAACCACACAAGCACACACACATGCACCCACGCATCCTACATGCATCACCCTCCCTCCACTTCACTAGAGTGACCCTAAAGACAAAATAACCACCCACCAATACACACACACACACACACACACACACACACACACACACACACACACACACACACACACACCCATACACGCATACAGGTGAGGTTGCACAAAGATAATACACACAGTCATCCTATTACCCATCTGTCAACAGGCATAACATATGGTATACAACAGCATGCAGTGCAGCTATAGTCAAGCGATGCTAGCATCAGTATCCCTGTGTGTGATGCATGTGCTGTGTTAGTAGGTGCTGCCCCTTCCCCTTGATACCACTGCACCCATGTACACAGTATTGCTGTGCACCTGTTCTGCACCCTGCCATGTACTATGTACCAAACCTCACAGGTGTACAACCCATTGCAGAATGTGTAATACTGTGTCAGTTATGGCAGCTCTAATGCTCAGAGTCCCTATGTTTTTCAGCAACACATATCTGGACTGATATGTGGACAGATGTCATCTGTGAATGCCTGATGTATGGTTTACAGATCTCAACATCAGTGGATCATGTATGACCAATCCAATAATATTTCACTGACAACCATCAGACAATACCATGGCTATGGGGAGTGTACACACCCTTACTTATATGATGCACCCATCCTTGATCTGCCATGGGACCACATCACTGCATATATTAACAGTACATGAGCCCAATATGTGACATATGTCCTGTACATTCACATGCAGTGTCTACGGAATGTGTTAGGTGTGCTGATGCTGACCACGATGCATACACTCCGTGTGTGCATATGTGTGCACACCCTTATCATGACGGTTTGTTGCACCTATTGTTATGTGTACTACAGCACTCACTACTCCTGGCAGAGGTATACTAGCATGGGGCATCTGCATTTGCTAGTGTATGTTCAGTCTGCCCTACACATGCCCCCCAACTCTGCATGACTGCAAGGTCTACTCATGTGCACATTCCTTGGTGCTCACACACTGATGTCACTATTGCTGTGGGGGTAGGGTTATGTCTGCCACAGTCCCTGAACCTTACTGTGTGCAGATACAGCCACTCTTAGCATCCTTAGGATCCCAGCTGGAGTGCACTGGTGTGTCATGCTGACAACCCCTCCACACCTTCAGCCTCTTTGCAGATGCTTGGCAAGTAAGCCCTACACATGTGTGTCAGTTTGCAGTGTCCCATACACTGAACATCACATGTTACAGCCTAGTCCCAGCTGATAATGTGGACCACAGAAATATGTTATGCCATAGTGTAACTCTGCAACAGTTGCCATTGTCCTACAGATATATACACTGATGTTGCACTGTATATGGCTGATGTTTCAAACATGTCCCTACTGTAGGCCATGTCTCCCACCATTATGTTACTCCCTGTGGACACATTCCACAATGACAGGATGTTGGTGTCTGACATACCCTTCCAATTCCCCATCATGGTCACCACTGTTATGCTATGCATTTAACAGCAACAATACATGCACATGTACAGCATGCATTCTGGGTAGGTGTGTTAGATGTGTGCATGGAATATACCATAGCCATTACATGCCTGGTGTATTGGCAAGCATTAACATAAACCATACTCACCAGCTACAGGCTGCTGCCTTGGTAGTATACCGGAGAGACCTACATAAGAGGGTGAGAGATGGACAGTCAGTGGCCAGACCTATGGCATTGCTACAGGGTGGGTGCAGCATTACAATACATCAACAGTACATGTCCACAATACTACCCTATATACACATCTGTTTATCACAACTATGCAGCAACAAACTATATGTATGACATGTCAGATATGCATGATTTACCTGTACAGATGTGGATGTATACGCAACAGTGGTCTACTGATATGCCCTGTGGACTTACTTGCACACTCCTCAGTCAGTGTGTGGGTAGAACCCACCTCCACAATGGTATCTGGCAGTTATTGGCTATGCGGACAGGCAGGTGCCACGAGGCTGGCAAGGAGCTCCTCCACACATGTCGGGGGGATGGATGGCATGGCCCCCCCATTGCAAGGTGATCCTCCCGAACTGCAGCAACACGTCGACAGGCATTGAGAAGCAGGTCAGAACAATGATGCCAGACCTGCTCATAACTGCAGTTGTGCAGTCCAACATCATTGACCCTGTGGACTAGGTCATTCCACAGGGCAGTCTGCTCCTGCTGATCATGGGAGGCCCAGCCAAACAAGAAAGTGTAGTGCTGGATTAGGTGGTTTACCACAATATCGTTCTCAGTAGCTGAGTAAGCCGGAAGCCTTCCATGTGACATCTGGCCTAAAAGACATAAAGATGGAGACAGCTGTGAGCAAGTCATGCAGCAAGGTTACCACAGTTCTTAATACACATCAATGTCACCCCCCCACCATGTCAGCAACAACAAACTGTACACACAACTTAGTAGGTATGGCTACAGTTTACCTACCAGTCGGGCAGATATTGTATTGTACCACACTTTGTGCAATGTGTTTGTAGCCATGTTCCCTGTGTGGACACTATCATTGCTGGTCTGTTACAGATTATTCACCAGCATGACATTGTCAGGGCCACTATGGTTCCATATATGCCTGTGGTATGCTTGCTATGTAGCTGCTGAACATCTGGCATTCTGTGTTATTGGGAATATCTATGCATGTCGTTGGACATGTTCCACGATTGTATAGACTATTACTATCCACATATGTTCTATAACAGTGACACAATAGCATGTTTATGTACTATTGGCCAGCAGAACCACCTCTCCAAACTCATCTGCCCATATTAGCAGGCCACATCACATGTGGGACCCACCCGGGGGCCTCCTCATGTACTTGTGAAGCAATACTTTCAGGTGGAACCAACTCGGGATGCTGTCCCCCCCCCGGGGGCACACTCAGACATGATCTTGTCCCCTGAGGTCAGGTCCAGGGTCTGTTCCATAACGAGCTCCACAGACACATGTGGGATGTGCTACATCACCTTGGGGCACCCAGTACACATTCACAGGGTCGACATGCTTCTCCTGCTCAGCCTTCAGGCCAGGCACATTCAGGATGTGGACTTCTGTTTTGAGTAGCAGTGGGTGGGGGGCTTGTTCCCATTGTGTCCATATTGGGGGCCATGGGGCATCCACATCACAGACCACACACACCATCCAGGGTGTCTACCACCACATGTGTCACATACCACCCCAGTAGGCTGTCCACTATATCTACTAACCCTGAACACCTCCACAACTAGACCTTCCCCATATTCCCATTCCATACTTCACAGACAAGGGCAATGTAGTCCCAACAAGGGGTTCACATGTGAGATACCCATCCATGTTTCACACACCGGCAGCTGTAGATATCTTGTGTATTGCTATGTGTGCTGTTCCCTCACACATAGCATGCAGAACTGTGGTGGTACTATAGGGCTAAAGTAACAATGGTGTTACTGCCAAATGCAAGATACGTACAACGATACCACACCATAAAAAGTTTAATTGATAAAGATTTCGGGTCTACACCCTTCATCAGTATAACACTACAACAATATTATTACATTTAAATAGGAGAAATCATCAAATCACATGCTTCAGCCCATCCCACTAATCAACCACACAAGAAAACTTAAAAGAACAGCACTATAAATACAACCTATGTATTATAAAACATTAAAAACAAGATATGAATGACATACTATCATAGTAATGGTCTAACAGACTCTATACATCTATGTATAATATAATAATATACACACAGATACATAATTTACTCATATCTAAAATATGCAATAAAGATTGCAGTATAAATGCAATAAAATGCAATAAAGATATAATGAAAATATAAAAAAATATATATAGAAACAATATATCACTAATAGAATATACTTATCTAAATATGCATACATAATTAACTAAAGAATACAAACAAAAGTATAGCCATAGAATTTATAGCCTTTCTCTTTGTTTTTTTAACTAATACTGGTTTCAGACTAACAACATTATTTAAACCAGGGGAGGCATCTGCCTGAAGTCTAATAATCCATTCTAACTCTTTCAGTTCTAGGGAATTATTAATGTCTCCCTTCCTTAGACTAATATTTACTACAGCTAATACTCTAAATTTAAATACATGATTTTCGCCTTTTTCTATGATGTGTTTGCTTAAAGCATTCGTTAATACTCTACTCCTGATTTCTGATTTATGTTCTATTATTCTCTCTTTAAGCTTTCTAACAGTTTTACCCACATAAAATGAAGAGCATGATACACATGTAGCCAAGTATACCACCCTTTCTTCATTACAAGTTGTTAATGTGGTCATTCTAATAATTTCTCCATTAATAGGATGTTCAAAAAAATTTTCACCTTCAAATAAATCATTACAGCAAGAGCAGTTGTAACATTTCCTTATTCCCAACAATTTAGTAGTCCTAGGCTTAGTATGGAAATCTTTATAGCATAATTTCTGTTTTAAAGTTTCAGCACTTCTATATGCAAAACTAGGTTTATCACCTACTATGGATCTTATTTCAGGCATGGCTAGTAGAATTGGCCAGTTCTTCTCTATTATAGCACTTACACTACATGTATTTAAATTATAGATGGTCAGATATCTAGTTAACTTTATATCCTTACATGAGTTGTCTCTCCCCATTGTTATACCTCCTGACAATATTGGTTTAAATTTCGTCTGTCTCTCATTTTTTACTTCACACAATGCTTTGTTAATAAGTTGCTTTGAGTAACCACTCCTTTCAAATTCTTTTGCCATACTTTCAGTTTGTTCATTAAAATTAAGTTCATCAGTATTTAACTTACTTAGTCTAATAAATTGTGCTTTAAGAAAGTTAACTAGAAAGGGTGGTATACTTGGCTACATGTGTATCATGCTCTTTATTGCATTTTATTGCATTTATACTGCAATCCTTATTGCATATTTTAGATATGAGTAAATTATGTATATGTGTGTATATTATTATATTATACATAGATGTATAGAGTCTGTTAGACCATTACTATGATAGTATGTCATTCATATCTTGTTTTTAATGTTTTATAATACATAGGTTGTATTTATAGTGCTGTTCTTTAAAGTTTTCTTGTGTGGTTGATTAGTGGGATGGGCTGAAGCATGTGATTTGATGATTTCTCCTATTTAAATGTAATAATATTGTTGTAGTGTTATACTGATGAAGGGTGTAGACCCAAAAGCTTTATCAATTAAACTTTTTATGGTGTGGTATCATTGTGGTACTATAGGGGACATGTATTTACAATCATATATGTTTGTATGTGTGTTTGTATATATGTAGACATGTTCATATAGGTATATATCTACATATGTGTGGATATATATGATGTATGTATATGTGTGTTTATATATAGGTCTACACATGGGTATCTGTATATTTGTGGACATATGTTTGTATATATATATATATATATATATATATATATATATATATATATGCTTATGTATATATGGGCTACATTCAGATATCAGGTTCACAATCTCACAACACCTCCCTGCACAGCTGCACTGTTCTGCCTTGCTACAACCTACAACACAGCCAGGTGCCACATATGGACACAGTCTGACTTTAGGGGGGGTATATGTAGGGCCAGATTGCAGGTAACCCTATTACACACCTATGGCATTCCTGCATGCTATAATACAAAATAAACCTGAGTATCCTGCAAGAGATGGGCTGTGGAACCCACATTTCCATCATTATGGCATTACTTCCACCACCAGCTATTGGCCACAGTAACATACATACTTTCCATTACACAACACACTATGATGGCTTACATCTTATCAGTCAGTGCTGCTCTGCACAGTTGATGCGTATGGCCTACTAACCACAGGGACAAACTCTATTGTCCTTAGCAGTTGTTCAGCTGAACATTATTACAACAACAACACCTGATGGCACATATAAATAATTCCACATCCTCTATCCCATAATTATGGACCAAGTACTACAATCAATTACATGCATATATACTTCACATGCCTGTTCTGTGAATGATGTCTCTTCTGGATAGTTTGCTGGATGAATTTTATTTGTTGTTGTTGTGCTTTTTATTTTTTGCCTTTCTCTCTCTCTGTCTCTCTCTCACTCTCTCTCTCTCTCCAATAAATTGATTGAGCTGCTTTGAATAGCTTGCAGCATGGATTTTGTAGGTGATGCACATGATCATTTGAAGGCCTCTGCACCAGTCAGTGTCCTCCACTTGCTATCTGGATGCAGCATGCTGTGTAGTACTTCCAATTACCACTGTCATGGCAACCAACTACTATAAATCCTTACATCATGTGGGCGTGGTCCCTTTACCTTTCCTGTATATTGGACATCCTTCCTGTGTGTGGGCAGCTGTATTACAGACACAGATAGCAATACCTCTTACAAGCGAACCTGCACACTCAGGCCAGCTACATATTTTTAGGAGGTTCCAGAACTACAGACAGAGTGTGAGTAGTGTTGTTGTATGCATTGTATAGCACCAGTTTTACAGGGTTTGTTTGTACATACTAGTTTAATTTGGAATGCATTCTGTCTGCATAGCTCTCAACTGTGGGCCTATCCACTTGATGATCAGTTGTTTGCCTATTATGTTTTGTCTGTCCAACACATAGGTCTTGTGTCAGATATATCACTGGCAGTGTGTGTGTTGAGTGCTATCAGTACATGGCTACATCCATGTCTGTTTCTAACTTCATATTTCTGACTAGGGGTATGTCGTAAACTATCCTGTAACACCAGTGACTTCCTTAGTGTATGACAAAAGTATTTCACATATGGACCTGTGTTCCAGCCTCTGTCCTCCACCTACATACCAGGCTTTGTACACATGACATGCTGTCAGGGGTTGTTATGTAGTGGGCTGTGAGTATGTCATGCTGCCATTCCTGCCATCATTCCACTGCTGTTGTGGTCCCCACACATCCTGTGGTGTTGGGTCCTTGTATGTGTGGGCTTCATCTACGCAATACATGTGTGCTCTTATGCACTCTAGAGGCCAGTGTATGTAAGAGTGGTATACGGTCCTGTATTATTCAGTCTATGGGGGGGATGCACCATAACTAACCTAGGCTGTTACAACATGTGGGGGTATCAGTGGTAAGCTGCTTTAAGGTATCTGGATGTACATTTACATACAATTCACCTTGGGTAAATGTAGGCCTACTGCTTCCTTCCATACAGACTGTTCTGCTTGTCAGTGTGATTGTGATGGTGTCGGTTATGCCTTGTTATGTAACAGATGCATCCCATTGTGTCAACTGAGGTCTTTACCCCCTAGGGATTGTATACAGAGTGTAGTTAGAGGCTGCTGGACTATACATTTGAATTACTTACTGTTGATATAATGGTATCTTGTGGATCAGTTTGTCTTTACTATTGTACTACTTGAAGGCCTCGGTCTGGACAGCAACATATGTAACCCTTTCCAGACTACTGTATTAATATAACTGTTTCACAGTTGCATTACTCTGTTTATATGTATGTCAGAGTCTAAACAACTATATGGCATGGCATATACAACTGTAATAGTACACAAATAAAGCTTTCCCATGTATGCACACCTGTTTGTGGTGCTATATCCTTTGACCTCTATGTGGGTATATGTTGCAGGGAATAATTGTCATTTGTATGGGTGGCTCATACAGTGTCCAGTTGGTAAGGTGGCAACTGTAGGCACAGTGGCTGTTCTGTATTGTGAGCACCTTCTACATATGTATCTTCCTATACATACCTCTGTGTATGTGTAGTTACATATATATCTATATATATATATATATATGTATCTATAGATATATGTATCAGCATATATGTGTCTGTATATGTATCTTAGGAATGTTGATTTCTTCCACATTGTACATTCCCTATGGTAGCCAGACTGTACCACATGATATGTTACTGATGCTAGCCTGACATCATACAGTCGGGATGGAGTACTGTTAACATCTTGTGCCCATGT
The DNA here is from genome assembly GCF_019279795.1 of Protopterus annectens. Classification (NCBI taxonomy): domain Eukaryota; kingdom Metazoa; phylum Chordata; order Ceratodontiformes; family Protopteridae; genus Protopterus; species Protopterus annectens. The sequence continues at coordinate 744,791,173 of NC_056734.1, read as the reverse complement.
TGTGTCAGGTCCTGGTTATGGGATTTGCAATAGTTGGTAATGTATTGCAGGACAGATGTGTTTGGCTGTGGGAGGGATATCTATACGTACAAGACATATGTTATTTGGGCCCCCTCACCCCCATTATATATAAATATAACATTATATATATCTATTTATATATATATATATATATATATATATGTATGTATGTATATATATATATATATATATATATATATATATATATATATATATACACAAACACACACACACACACACACACACACACACACACACACATACATCTACATGTTTAAATACATTTCCTGTACTGCTGAATGACTGGGCTGGATGATATGTTTGTGAAAACATCAAGGTTATGTATATTTGATGTGGCTTAGTGGTATATCACTGTGGCTATGGTGTGCAAGGTCCTGGGTTTGAGCCTTACAAAGGCTGTTTATTTTGTTGCTGGGCAGAACAAGGGCCGTTGCATACAGAGTGATTAAGACACTTTTAAGCAGTTGTAAGAGGATTTGCGTGCACTGCTAACTTCTGGTTACAGTTTCTTATACTCATTTAGCTTCTAAATTGCTTAACCTGTGTAGGCATTGCTTACCCCTGGGCAAACAGGCTTAAACCCGCTTACTGCTGCTTAAAAGTGCTTACTCCTGCTTTCCCCCTTGCTAATTTCTTTAAAAGTAAAGAAAAAAGGGTTGATAGGAAAGTGGTGAAAAAGGGGCACAAAAAGGGGAAGATAGTAGGGAAAATAGCTAGGGATGTGCAGGAGAGTGTAGGGAAGGTCCATAGCTGCTTATTTCTTCTGCAGCAACAGCTATGCATATACACTGAATCTGGGGGTAGATTTGGATACTCAAACCCCTGACAGAGGTGTGAGGACAACAATAATATGTTGTGATGTCAGTTAGATCAGATTACATGTGTCCAGTGGACAGGTGTGTGAAATGGACAGCTATGTATGGGGCAATATTTTTTTTTTGGGGAACAGATTGCTCTTTTTTTCAGGTGAGAGTGGGATGTTAGGGAAGGATAGTAGGTGTATATGGGGAGGTAGATTGGGTAGCTTAACAGACAAGACAAACAAGATGCATACAGGGGTGGTATATGACACATGTGGGGGGTAAACACCTTGATGGGGAGGGGTGTTGGGAAATCGGAAGCCCATGAGCTTTTTAGTGGAAACAGTGGGACTGAGGTCCCCACCCATGGGCAGTCACCACTGTACCTTCACAGTCCCGATGGTGGTTGTGCTGGCGGCTGAGTTGGAGAGCCAGGCCGACCCTCTAGTCGCAACATGCAGCCCTCGAGCTGGTATAGCAGATCTCCAACTGCTGATTGAGCTTGCTATGCACCACGACCCGGACCTGGCAATGGGTGATAGGTTCCTGTCCGCGCCCGCTTCTGGGGGGGGTCGAGACCCATCACCTGAGGTGGTTCCACCTGAAGGTGGTGCAGAACCAGCAGATGAGGAGGTCCCAGGTTGGGCCCCAGTAGTGCTGATGCCCGGTGCCACGGCCAGCTGAGGTGGGACAGTTGGGTCCAGTGGGACCTGCATTCTCATACATGCTATGGTGTTTATGGTTTATCAACACATGTGGGTTAGTAATAGTCAACACATTCCAGGATTAGGTATAACAGCATGCATAGATATTCCCATTAACCCAGACACCAGATATGGAACAGTTGCATAGCAAACAGAACACATGCATATATGGGACCACAGTGGTAATAACAACAGCATGAAGGCACAGTGATGGCACCATGCCACCAATGTTGGAGGATTTCAACATAGCACATGCATAAAAACAGATTTAAATAATTATAAAACACTAGGACATATGTCCCAACATTGCAGTGGAGTCATCACGTACCAGTTGAGGTGGGTATTTATTGTATTGTTGGAGATATGGTGGGGGGGATGTCAATTAACAACTAGTATATTCCTGTAGTTTGCATTACATTCCTAGTCAGTGCTGTTATCTGTACCTTACAAGTATTATTACTCTACCCTATTGCCTTAGTTTGGACAGTGATATGGCTGTTGACAACTATACACATGGACTGGTTTTACCTGCAGTATACATCTCTTACCTGGTATACCTGTGGAGGAATTGTTTGTTAACACTAACTGTTTCTACACATACTCCCAGATTCCAGGTTGATTTTATGCACATACTTGTCCATCTCTTTTTGCACAGACTCTGGCCATGTCTGACCACATGCAGGTGAACCGAGACATATGTAGATTATTGCCCTCTTCAACCTTTAGTGACTTACAACACTCTTATACAGGATTTCCTAGACAGTTATATTATGTAGCACAGTGTGGATGACAGTGATCAGTGATACCTTATTATTCAGAGCAACTGCAACACTCACAATGCCATAGAATACCAGAGTAAACAGTACCAGTACAGGATATCATGCTTTTATTTCTAGGCACAGTGTTCATATCTGACAGACCTGTGGGAACAATGTTTGTTAGCACAACCTGAATGTTGCCACACAAAATACCAGATTCCACATTAGTATTATGCACTTACATCTCACTCTGTTACTGTACACACTCTGGTCACAGCTTGACAACATGGGGGTGCAGATGGGAAATACTTGGCCTAATACTCTCATAACATTTTGGGGAGTTGCTAGTGTGACAGGTTTGTTTTTATAGATGTGTGACAATCAGTTGTATTTCCTGTCTGCTGCCTAAACATCTGGGATCACCCCACTGATTTCCTAGGGGGACAGGGTGACAGGCAGCACATATGGGCCAATATAATGGACATTCTGGACATATCTGTACAGTTGTGGGGTATGATTCTGTATGCAGCCTACTTCCACTACCAGGATTCAAACCATGGCTGTGTCTGCTAACACGAAAACACTGTCCATCACAGTTGCAACATGGTCCCAGGCTTCTGCTTTATATTGGGAACCCTGGTACTGGACCTGCAGCAGTATCTGCTCAAGGTCTTTGACAAGGAGTCCTGTCATGACTCTGGACTCCTGGATGCCCCAGCGCTGCGCCCGAAAGTGCACTCCCTCTCCCATTCCTGACATGGTGCCTGCAAGGGGAAGCTACAACCAGTTATAAGATGTATTTCAGCCTTTTGGGTTTAAGTAGGGCCAATTTCCCACACTTTGCCATGACTGGATGGTTTTGAAAAGGCTAAGCTATGGGCATACCTGCTTACCTAAGTTTGGCATTGTTTAAAGGGGTATACCAATGGGCAAAATGAGTTAGCTGGCCTATACATTGCTTACACCTACTAGGCTGGCCTGTGCAATGCTTAGCATTGCTTAATATTTAATTTGCATTATATTTGCTTTTTGTCATTGATTTATTATTCATTACATGTTATATATGTGTCTGGTATCCATGGTTCATGTGTACAAACACTGTATGGGGTCATTGTGTTTATTGGGGGACTTCAACACATTATTACAATTACACCTCACATCTGGCCTTACTGCAGTACTCCATTTCACATATCTGTGTTATGTAGTAGGTTATACAACATAAGACTGTATATAGATTCCTTTCACATGTTCAGTTTGATTTTCCCATAGTGAGGATTTGTTTGGTGATACCTCCATCTTATGGACTGCTGTGATAGCTTAATGGTCACTCACTTTGGCTATGGTGTGTAAGGTCCTGGGTTTGAGCCTTGTTGAGGCTGTTTATTTTGTTGCTGGCCAGAACAAGGACTGTTGGTTACAGAGTGATTAAGGCACTTTTAAGCACTTGTAAGTGGATTTCGCGGGTTTGCGTGAGGGTAAGCAATGTTAACCTTGGGTTAAATATGCTTACAGAGAGTTAGTTTCAATATTGCTTAACCTGTGTGCGCATTGCTTACCCCATGCAAATGGCCTTAAACCTGCTTACTAGTGCTTACATATGCTTACTCCCGCTTACTACTGCTTAATAGTGCTTACACATGCATACTAATGCTTACTCCCGCTTACCACTGCACTAATTTAGACAGTAATGTCTAATGATTCTTGGGAAGGTGGGGGATTTGGATGCTGTCTGGAGTTATCATTCACTACATATTTTGCCTTCCATTTGTATCCCTGATTCCTGTGTACATATACTGTATGGGACACATGATTATCTGTGGACTTTGCTACATTATGACACTGACACCTCACATCTGCATTTAATGCAGTACTCCAGTTCACAAATATATGTTATTTAGTAGATTATGCAACTAAAAATATTGGTCATAAACTGATTTGACATGGAAAGTGCTGCAGTGGGACTCAAACCAGGAATAACTGCTTGTAAGGCGAATGCTCTGCCCACTACACTATTGCTATACTGCTTCATTTACATATATCTTGCTTTTTATCCTGTTCTGCCATTTACGCTGCATTAACTTCAGCTAAGTGATGGGCAAACCCATGCACATACGGTTACATTTGATCTGTTTCATAAAAAATAATATATCTTTATAGTGTTTGTTGTCACTGTTGCTCTTGTACACGTGGGGGGATGTTGCTGGGGGTATGCGGACACCTACTTGTCTGCTGTTCTTCATTGTAGGGGCATGTATATTCTGAGAGCTTTGCTCTCAGACACGTCCCCTGCACTCTTACACACTCCATGTAAGATTAGTAGCTCAGGCAGTGTGCATTCATTAATATGCATGGTGCGCTGCCGTCCTGCTCCTAAACAGCCGCTTCCATGCAGGCTTAAGCTAGTCCTGCATGGGAGAATAGTAACTCCGGGGGATTGTTTATTAGATAATATTAAAGGTTTGGAAAACCTGAACTATTTTTAAAGTCTTCAAAATGTTTTCTATAGATAATATTTTTTCTTTATATTCACTTCCATGCATATTATTTTGAGATGACCTCTGAGAAGCCAGTAAAGGCAAAGCCTGGTCCAATCTTATTTGACTGTCTGTAACTCTAAGTCATTATCAGGGAACATAGGGGTAGATCTGTGAACTTAACACTAAAATATTAATTAAAAGGGCAGATACATTATAAAATATCTTTCACGATTATTGCTAACAGAAAAAATTGACATTTTCCATTGAAACACTCATGAGACATTGCTTATGTGACATATGACAATACATCTGTATAAATATTTGAAATCTAAAAGGAGATGTAGAAAACAATAATGTACCAACCTGTCACACTTATTTTGTGCATGACTTTTAGTTACATATTGAAATATGTCTAGTATTAGTTTTTCTCCTACATGCAATACATTCCTTTAGTTTAGAAAATTCATATAAAAATCCTTTTAAAGAGACAGATACATATTACAGGACCATGGAAAATTATAACATACCACTCAATCATCTAACAATTCAACACCATAGTTTGGCTATAGTTGATGCCCTGTTGCATAACCCCAAGAGGTCACATGGTGGTGTTAATCTTTGCTGCACAAACTAATAGTCAAGATTTCTTTCTTATTACAGAACTGTAAGACATTGGGATGAGTGAGGCTTCTGCTTCACCTACCAAACTGTAGGGAACACCTATCTGAGCATGCAACTTTTAAAAAGGAATACTTTGACTGTTTACATTTATTCATTATGTGATTTTGATCAGTTTCAGATATCATGCAGACCATTACAATATTCTCTGTGCTATTTTGACACTTAATGATAACATGTAATTTTTTTGAGGTAACAAGTCATTAGATTTCTGCATTAATAAACATATTGACTACCTGCACTGTCATTAAGTGATGATAACACAGACAGTTAATAAAACAGTTATTTATAAATATACTAACTTCATAACTTGTTACCATAAAACATTTTAACCAGTGTAATGGCTTTAAAGATGTCACTAAGTGATCCCTACACTTATAGATAGCAGACGATCCTAAGCAGATGCCAAACTCCCTTACTATAGCTTTAACTATAGACATCAATATGAACAAGTAGAAGATGTTATATCACAACATTGAGCTTTCCTATTATCAAACAAGAAGATAAGTAAAGTTTTTAGTTGCAAACTAAAATTTACTTATGAAAGTAAGCAGCATGAAGGAATTGTTGAATAATAAGAACTTATTAATGATTCTAGGCAAGTAATGCATTATTGTAACCAGTGGAGGTGGGACAAGAATATTAATGACAATTAATATTTTACTAATTTTTATATTAAGATAAATGTCACTGTTACCAGTATGCATACTGTAATACCGTGGTAATTAACTGTATTGTGTCTGGTATATGTTTTGCATTTTACATTGGTAAAACCAAAAATATATTGAAATTTATAATAAAAACACATTTATGATTTATAGAAAAAAATATGACTAACACTCCTTTTTGACAAATTGCTGAGGCAGATCATGATGGATGCTATACGTTTCAAGTTTTATAAATGTTTTTAGAGAGATCAGAAGGGATTATTCAAATTAGTTTCTTTCAAATAGATGTTAGTAGCATCATTTAAAAGTCAAAGTAAAGAAAAAACATTCCCCAGGATTCAAGAATATCCATGTAGGCTTGGTGTAGAGCCTAAGCAGAATGTACCCGGTAGCATGCCATGCATTTTAATCATGACAAACTGCCACGGGAGAGCATAGTAACAGGGATATTGAATCCATGTAGGCAGAAGTGTAGAGGCTGGTCATATGTTATGTACATGGCGAGGTATTCCTGTAATGTTCCCTGCTACTGTTGAAATATGCTGCAAATTGTGTTTTAAATTTCTATTTTTTTTTTGTCTTAATTTTTTTAATGTCCATTTGCATGGTGCAGTGCAGAGCACAGCAATACCAAACTGTGCTTACATATAGACAGTTGACACCTGTCAGATATATATATTTTTTAGTTTTTTTTTTCTTTTTTAAATTTTTTTAATGTCCGTTTGTGAGACAAGGTGCAGAGGGCAGCAATGCCAAGCTGCACTTGCATTTAGACAGCTGACAGCTGCCAGACATCTAAAACTAGAAATCAGATGTAATTATTTATTTCTGCTTATGTTTAAGCCCGTTTAAGCTTTTACATTTGGAAGAGCTGTGTAGTGCTAAGCACTGCTTAAACATGATTAATGGCTACTATTGTTTGTGCATTAAACTTCACTTAAACCACAGCTGTGCAAGTTTGTGCTGTGCTCAGCTCCACTTAGCTGGTTTGTGTGATGCTAAGCAACACATCACTTTTTTGAATGTAGCTGAATTATGTCTAAGGATGGGAAAACAGCCTATATTACGGGCAATAGGTGGGAATTCTGCAACAGTTGTTGGAGTCTTCTAACTGTCAGTATGCCAGGTGGTGTTGGAGAGGGTGTGTGCTTTCAGGTGCAGAAATGGAGTGTGCAGGAGTCCAGAGTTTTTGTTGGGGTCCTGATATGCAATTATGAACCTAGGCTGCTGCAGGGTGATTACCAGGGCTCAGGATGTAAGGCTGAGGCCTGGAATCAGTTGGCCAGGGAACTTAACAGTGCTACTGGTATCCCCCACACTGCTGAGCAGCATCATCACCACTATGATGACCCGAAGTGTAGAAAGAGGGGAACTTTGGACACCTGGGTCTAAGAGGCCATGGCTGAGCATGACTCAGACACATGTAAGTATTTCTTCCACTATTTTACTAAAATGCATGCCTAATGTGTGCAAAAACCGGTATGCATAATGGTGTGCTTCTCTCCTAACAGCTGCAGCTGAGAGGACTCACAACATTCTGTCTCATGCAGGGTGCTTGGCCAGGTTGCTCCATTAGAGTGGTAAGTGTGGATTTATTATGCTAACTGTAGTGCAATAAACAATAAAAAACTGTACTGCCATAAAGAACAAAATAAAAATTTTGCTGCAATAAATGAGCAATTTGAACTGTAGTGCAATACATAAACAATAACTGTATTGCAATAAATAATAAACAATACCAATAATAGTAAGCAAAATGGTGTAAAACAGGATTGTGGTGTTATAACATAATTGCACTAGAGCTGTATGCATTGCATGTCTATGATAAGGTTGCTGCAGTGAATTGTAAAACTGTAATAACTGCAGACTGCAAAATTAATGGCCTAAAATGTATTTCTCAACTCATAGTACAGTTCAAGACTGTCTCCAAGCCAATTTCAGTCACATAATGCTCTCTTTTCCTTCCACTCCAGGAACAAAAGGTATATTGGTGAGGTAGCCCACTTTATGGGCAGATATTGTGTGTAGATGTCACAGATAATTAACACCAAGACCAATAAAGTTTTAAGCAGTATTGTGGTTTCCTAAATAAATCTGTCTTAATATTTGTAGTGGGGATGTGTTCTCTGCATGTCTATTCAAGTGTCACTGCAGTCAAGTGTAAAACTGCAATAGCTGTAGAACGGAAAAATAATGGCCTGAAAAAATATATTGCTCAACTCATTGTATTGTCCAAGCTTGTCTCCAGTTCAATTTCAGTCACATAATGCTCTTATTTCCTCCCACTTCAGGAACAAAAGGTATATTGGTGAGGTAGCCCAATTTATGGGCAGATATGGTGTGCAGACTTCACAGATAATTGACACCAATACCAATAAAATGTTAAGCAGCATTGTTTTTTCCTAAATACAGCTGTCTTAATATTTGTAGTAGGGAATTCATTGCATGTCTGTTCTAAGTTGCTGCAGCCAATTGTGACATTATTTGCAGATGTCCTCTGTAGTCAGAGCTATTGGGTTCTACTCCCATGCCTGCCAACTATGGCATGACAGCTGTCAAATCCAGTGGAGTATAGCATTTAAATTACATTATTGCGAAGCCAGCAATTAATGACTGAGTTATGCACTCTTTATTCACACAATGCATTTCAAATGAAATGTCTGCTTTTCAGTGATGGAAATCACAGGCCTGCAGATAGGAACACATGTCACATATCCCTAAAGCAAAACTATATGTGCATAAAGTGTCACATCATGCATAAATATGCATTCACAGAGGATTTTAACTCAGGTAATGCATATGAGGCCCACTAATATCAGAGTGCAGTACACAATCCTTTCAATTTCACAGTGCAGATTAGTACAGCTGCACAACTAACATACACATATGAAGCCCCTGCTTGTAACAAGGACTGCCAGCACACATGTTCTAAATGAGTACCAGACTGTAACACATGGCCTCACAGTTGCCCAAATGGTAGACATAATGTCATATTTATCCCCTCTGTTGCTCAAGGACACAACAAACATGTTGCCTAGTACTCTGTTGGCAATAACATTGCCAAACATACTTACCTTAAACACATGCCTTAATTGGAGTGGAGTGGGTACCCTCACTCTGGCTCTGCCTTTACAGCAAAGCTGACACAGCTCCACAGTTACTCCTACAGCTTGTTCTCCAAAGTGTTCACACTCTCTGCCTATGCCTATTACCTGCAGCAGCCTGTAGAACACACATCTCTATATAAAAGTAGCTGCTACAGACCTACCCTCTTGGATGATATAGTCTGCTCATCTCAGTAATTTCCAGCACAACATATCAGAAAGGGCTTCTAATCTACATGAAGGCCTTATATCTTGTACAGTGGTTGCATGTCATTTGCTGATGATAGCACAAATCAGCTGTGTTGGCTGAAATTAGCATTTCAGAACCACAGATTGGTTAAGAGGTAATCACCTGCTAACAAAAAGCATGTTAAAATGGCAAATAGCTGGCTATGTGGTACCATTCTGTATGAGACTTTCTGCACACAGAACATGCATTTGCACAAACTTAAATATCACCACATATCAACAGAGGAGTTTTGCACTCTATCAGGTATCTAACAGTTTTGTTCACACCAGGATGCAGATGTGTGAATATGCTTATGTGGAATAGGGATTACAGAATTAAGCCTTCCTTGGAACTGTGATAATGGCATGTCATTGATCTCCAGATTTGTTACACCTGCAGAGGACGTACAATACATTAAGGGTGGAACATTTTCGATAATATGGCACACTGGTTTCATGGGACTGTCCCTTTATAGTGGTTGTAATAGTACACTGCTATTTGGCACTGTTGTTTTGACATATTATCAGGGGGTTGCCCCTAGGGGATACACTACAATCGACTCCAGTGTTCGCTGAATGATCACACAGCAGTATCTGTCATGGCATACATGGGAATAGCTGACTATCACTAGTATCTTAGTTGTATCCACATGCTTAGTATGTTTGCACACTGTAGAATATGACATGTGATCAAGCAGTGGATGCTGCCAGCCATTCTGTTCTTGCTGCATCTCTACATAGTGTACTTCCACGCATGTAATCCTGACATGTGTGCCCATTTTACTGTCTTTTAGGAAACATGTATCCAAGATGCTGTGCACCTTTCACGGATGCAGAGAATGATATAATAATGGAAGGCCTCCAGCAACACCATGAACTCCTACAGTCCAGGGGGAGGCAAAACAGGGAACAGCAGGCAGCATTGTGGGCTGATCTTGTCTGTGATGTAAATTCTACAGGTCATCAGAGCAGGACATATGAGCAGGTTCAACACTGCAGACAGATACTGTTTGCTGACATTTGTAATGAGCAAGCCACATAATTGTGTGCACCTTATGTTGTATGATGTTGTAATGGATGTAGACTTGCACAATGAAAGGTGTGTCATGGATCTGTTTATGTTTCTGTTTCAGGATTATGTTTCAGACACATATGGATACACTGCAGCAATAAAGCTAAAGAGGCCACAGCACAGGATGGAATGCCAGCACAGAAGAAATATGTCTTCAGCAAGGTACAGCACTATAGTTGCATGGCTTCACAGGATCATATGTGTATAACAGGTTAAGAAGGGCAATGGCATCATTCAGTGTACTTATGCATCCCTAATCTGTGAAAAGGTCTGATAGCCTTGATAAGTGTAACCAGGGTTTTGGGAGCTAACACATCTGCAAGCTGAGGTGATGGAGATGACCCATCTACAAATTTCTTGTGTCCAGTACAGACATTTTTCTAACACTGGTTATGATTGTCTTGTTAATAATCCCATTGTGCAACCTAAACATGATATGTATCACAGCAAATGTGTGCTTCACATACATGGAAGGCCTGTTACATATAAGGTGTACTGTCTGTGTCACATACCTGTCTCTCCAGCATGTACTATTTATACCACAGCGACATTGTAGGTGTGTAAAACAGGTAAGACATATGTTAGTCCTGTCATAGATATGTGGGGGGTACACAGTGGGATCTGATACCTCCATGTATGGCAGCCATACACATCCCCTCCAAAACATTTAGGAGACAGACTACACATGTAAGGTCTTGACACGGACTTCATAGGACATGTTATCTACGATATATATTAGTGTACCATGGAACCTGTGTGGCTGCTACAGTTGCAAGATATGCCTGTCTAGTGACATAGCAAGGGTGTCATGCACACAATGATAGCTATGATAAGTGTCACATTCAGTATAGCAATGACAATCTGGGATTTACATCCCATACCTTTCTGCATAGGTTGTACAAAACTGAATGCATCCCCACATCTTACCTACCAGTGAAAGTTGAAGGCTACATTACTCCCGTATGTCCATAATTCCATGAGTAATGGCTCAATTGTGTGTGGTGTGCTGACACTACTATATTTTTCAGGGGTGGATGACTTTCCAAAGGATAGTATTGTGCAGTCGGCATTTAGTATTTGTCAGTGGCTCAGGCAACAACTGAATGAGTGTCTCAGGCCATCATAGATAACTTTTGGTTCTGTGTGGGATTCAGTGACAGCTCCTAATATGCAATCACCTGCTAATGTAGTCATTCAGAGGTCACTGACAGTGGCTATGACTGCAGGGGCGGAATGCCTGGAATAGGTATGCCATTGATGATGTCTGAGGAAATCCACTGGTGACTGGCATCATTGCAGCATAGGTCTCCCAAGGCTATCTTCCCAAATTATGACTGTCAGATTCTTGCCTATCCACCAGATGAATGCTATCTTCCCAGATCATGACTGTCAGGCACTTGCCTATTTACCAGCTGACATAACACTCTGTAGATAACCTACACAGTTTCCAGCAAGGTCCATTGGCCTAACATTGTCAAACACCTTCTCAGTCATGGTAGGTAGGTAGAGTCATATTTCCTTCATCCATTACATAGTGTAACACTCAATGGGATCCACCAGGTAGAGTCTGTAGGCATGACTTGGCCTTGAGCAAAACAAATAGTGATTGGTCCAGTATCAGTAGGTGCATGACAGTGTTACTGCTGGTATCCATGCTAACTCCTTTCATGGCATTTCAAGTCACATGACTCCAAGATCTGGGGACACTGCTTAGGACTACATGCTAGTTGTCATTTGTGTAACTAAGTATTGCAGTTACTTCCAGCATGTTCCAAGAAGAGGATCATCCGAGGTGTCTGTACAGAGCACAGACAAACATGTTAGGGAGGTGTAATATGTATACCCTGTGAAGGTAAGGTGGGGGTTTTAAAAAGGTATTCTGCAGTTGGGCACTACCCAAGCAGTGCGTACTGGAAGGACACAGTTATCTTGTGAAGACTGTGTTAAGCATGGGAGTCCTTAGAATTGCCAGTGCCTAGCAATTACTAATGCTCTTCTCACCTACACCACTCTCACACAGAATACTATGCTCTGATACTTTTTCTGTCCTCACATGCAAAATGTTACTATGAAGCACATGATGAGAAGCAGAACACAGTCTGTTTGTGCATCCACATAGCTGTCCCACATCATGAAAGGCTATATAGGCTTCACATACTCTTCTCCAAGTAGATGACTTGATTAACAATCTGGGCACTCAGTTGACTTTTGCATGTCTTATGCCTTCTATTCTAGGGATGGTAGTATGTGACTAGGGAACTGACAAGAAGGGGATTAGGAGCACTGCTTAAGCACCACAATATAATGCACAATGATGAGTGACATAGATGTCAAGTCTTGCTGAAACAATCAGCACACTGGTGGTGAGCCATCATAGGTAACAATTTCACAGCTAGTCTTGCATACTGCCCTTCAACAGATTACTGGTGGATATCTGCATGACATGGCTGTGAGGCATACTGCAGGGAACTGGCCACCTTTGGCCAATGTGTGTCCATCTGTCACATGTCCTAGGCATGTCATACTGTACAGTTATGTACCCAAAACACATTTATGTGTTCCCACATCATGTCACACAACAAGTGTGCTGTCTGGTTGCTTGACAGGTATTGTACACTTGCAAGGCCAATGTAATGGCAGTAAAGTTGAACAAGTCCTCTATGCATGCATGGGCATCCACATTTTTACTACAAGATGTGCGTACAAACAATGTACAGTGGATATAAAGAGTTTAAACACCCACATTGCTATCATTGTAGGGGTCACTAACTGGCCCATTGATGGCACACATACTCAACATAGGGACATCTGCCTCCAACAGCTGATCTATAAGGCAGCAGTGTTCAACATGGCTCAGTCCTAGGTCCTCTACTGCTTGGAATCCATTTAACCATGATACAAGTGAATACTGAATGTCTGTGGCTAACAATGTTGGATGATACCTGCAAACTGTGAGCACTCATGAAGTCAGTTATGTCAATATTCTACAAGAAGGTATTGATGAACAAATGCCTGTTGACATACGAATGGCCATGAACTCCATGCAAATATATATGTAGTATCATTTCCATCACTAACACCTCTGTACCTGGTAAGTAGCACATCAGTCACAACATGTGAAGTACATAGGGGGTGAAAGAACTGGGCATACAGACCTAGCCACATAGGTTTACACCTAATGTGCCTGAGATCAACATGTCTCCCCAGTGGTATGCATAGCTGAGGGCACAATCACCCATAATTGACATACTAATAACCTCCATGTGCTCTTCCCTCAGCATGCCAATATCTGAGTGCAATAGCCAGTTGGCAATGGATCTCTCCAAGCAATACTGGCACTTGCATACAGCAGTATGGTCCCTCACAGGGGAACTTCATGTCTTCAGTATGTGTTCAATGGGGTTCATCTGAAATGAGTGTCATTGTAGCCTGTGGCATATAGACTACTCAGAGGTGATTTCTGCCTTGTATATGGGACAATGTTGTGTGACCCTGCTTGATTTCAAATTCTGCATATATGTAGGTGACATAGTACATGGATTAATCACTCTAATGACATTAATCTAGTATGTGATATTTGTAATACATGCTGGTGGGAGAAATTCGTCTAGCAGACTTTAACACACCTTTGAATCAGAACCCTGACTAATGGCAAGAAGAGCACCTCAGTGTACCTCAGCACGTCATTCATATGATTACCTGGTTGACCATCATTTCACCACAGGGCTTCTGCCTGTGTCCTGCTTGGATTGGGGCAATATGTGCTGATCATGTAAATAAGGACATAAAGTTATCTACAATTGTGAGGGCTGTATGGCCATTATGCTAGTGAAGTTCAAATGTCCCATGTTTCCATAAGCTGATGTAAAATGCTCTAACAGCCACACACACATACATGGCTACACTGTGGATAGCACCACTTCCAGTTACTGCTTATAGGACATGGCACAGCAAACACATAGTGCAAGTTGGCCGTATGTAGATTAGAATACTTACCTATAATGGTACACACTACAGATCACAGTACATGATGCATGCAACACACCTTATGTCAGCTAGTGCTATCAGTTTACTGCACATTGTACTTGATGACATCAGCAGGCCTGGTTGTGGTCAGGCATTTGCATGGCCATATCACCTGCTACAAAAAATACTGCAAAACCCTGCCTCTGTCTAAGTTACCAAAGTGATCATATTTATGCCATATGGACATACAGTACATACACACCAAGTGACCATGATTGAGAATTAGAATCCTTACCTATCCAGTCTTTCACATTATAGATCACAACACTTATTGCTTGCACTACAGCTGAAGTATGATATTACAATGGCAGCTGGTAGTCTTAAGGTAGATGACAGCATCAGGCCTTCTAGAAGAGGGCAAGCATCATTGAAAGCATTAAAAGTTAGCATTGAAAGCTGGCAGCAACTTACAGGGCCAGAAAGTGCATAAGCACTGCAGTTTGACAGCAAGTGAGGGATTCCCAGCTGTTTGGCAAGGAATACACACACACAACCATGCCAGGTGGGCTGGAGTAAGATTAGAACTCCTATCTATTTGGTCTTACACACTAAACATCCCAGTACTTACAATACATGCCATGGCTTAAGTGTAATGCTACAATGGCAGCTGCTAGAGTTAAGGTAGATTACATCATCTGGTCTTGTAGAAGAGGGCAGTTTGAAAGCCAGCAGCAACTTACATGGCCGAAAAGTGCATAGCCATTCCAGTTTCATAGTCAATGAGGGATTCTCAGTTGTTTGGCAGGGAAACACACACACACGCACGCATGCACACACACACGCACGCACGCACACACACACACACACACACACACACACACACACACACACACACACACACACACACACACGCGCGCGCGCACATTCACCAAGTAGCCTGGAGTGAGATTAAAACCCCTACCTATCTAGTATTACACACTACAGATCACAGTAATTATAGTACATGACACAGCTGATGTCTGTTTTATATATAATTGTAGGAAAACTGCTTGTGGATTACACAAACTAGGCTTGTGTTGAACAACATCTGTGACATGCAGAGTGATACTGCTTCATACTGTTATCTTCATCTAGTATCCTAGCAGTGAAATAACTGCTATTATCCTAGCTATGTGTCTACAGTTACCAGTATGTCCATATGAGGCTGTTTGCACTTGGTTGGGCAAACCTGTGTGCATGAACAATGTGCCCTGTCAATGCATGCATAGACAATATTATACATTATACCACCTGCTCACTTGTTGCTTATGTGTGGTGACATCCAGCAGGCACAGGAATCTTTAGGTAAATGCATTATCTACTGTTGAGCCCTTACTTTGGATCCTTTGAGCAACATTACAGATGTGTGATAGAGCAGCTTTACTCACCATTATTAGGGTATGTATGACAATACAGACATCCAGACACATATCTATGTATATCACAGGGATGTATATATATATATATATATATATATATATATATATATATATATATATATATATATGTAAATGTAGCTGTGTGTGTGTATGATATGTATATGTGTTATGTAGATGTATGGGTAGACACTGAGATGTTTTTTCTCTCTCTCTGTCTCACTCTTTCTCTTTATACACACACACACACACATACACACACACACACACACACACACACACACACACACACACACACACACACACACATATATATAGATAGATAGATATAGCTACAGATATAGGTATACGTCTATTTTAAAATACATAGAGACAAATTATGTTAATTATATATTAGGCAGGTGGAATGCATCATAGGTAGCCAATCACACAGTCAGCATCCACAGCAGAGCACTATAAAGTATGCATACACCTTACAATCTGATTTTCCCCTATAATCTGTGGCATTGGAGTACAGACTTGGGAACTTTAACTGAAAGAATGCCAGTGGCTGCTGCGGGTCTGCTACATCTGTATGTGCTAGATGCTGAAGTCAGTGCTGCTGCTGCTGCTGACAATAGGCCTTGGCAGAAAAGGAGAAGAGTGTTCAGGCCCAGAGTAACCTTCCATGAGCTACGTGAGCTGGAGATTGTAGAGAGCTATAGGGTGTACAGGGGCATACTACAAGAACTCACTGAGCTCTGCCACCCTCAACTCATACCCAGAGCCAACAGAGGGGAAGCCATCCCAGTGGAAACAAAGGTATATGTAACCCTTAGGATAATAGCCACAGGTACCTTCCAAACACCAAATGGGAACATGATGGGGCTGTCACATGCATCAGCATCCTTGGTACTCCACCAGTTCCTGGATGCCATGCTACCACATGCCAGTGAGCACATTTATTTTCCCCTCACCCTTAAGGTAAGGACCAGCAATATGCAACACTTCTACCATGTAATACACTACCCTGAAGTACTGGGTGCCATAGATTGCACTCATGTACATGTCAAGGCACCACCCTGTAAGGAGAATAGAATCTACTTCAACCGCAAGAGGTACCACTCTATCAACTCCCAGATTTTGTGCAATGCCCAGGGCATTATCATGAATGTGTGTGCTGGCAGCCCTGGCAGTTATCACAACTCTCATATCTGGCATGCATCATATCTGTATCAGATGTTTGCTAGGGGGGACATCCCACATGGCCATTTTCTGGTGGATGCTGGCTACACAATGGAACGTGGATGATGACATCCATCAGAAAGGCACACACACCCATGGAAAAATGCCATAATGAGGCACATGCACAAACTAGGAACATCATAGATCATGTGTTTGGGCTTCTCAGTTAAAGCTTCCAGTGCCTTAATATATCTGGTGGAGCCCTACAGTATACTCCAGCTACATGTGCACATATATTCACATTATGTGCTATGCTATGCAATCTGATCCTGTGGAAACAGCTGCATCAGGATCAGCAAAGGGAAGAAATACATAACCCCCCACCAGTGCCTAGATCACCACAGCCACACTCACAAGAGGACTCAGAGGAGAAACCCCCTGATGACGTCCCTGTAGGCAGATGTAGGTGTTCCCAGTACTCCCTGGCTTTGGCTAAGAGACAATGCATAGTCCATTCACTGACAACCTAGGACCCTAGGGTCTGACACCTTACTCCTACTCACATAGCTGCCAGGCAACCAACACAACCTGTAACTATCCATGTATTGGCTGTGTACTGCTTGCATCACACAGAGTCAGCCCAGAACTACAGGTCAGTTAACTGCTGCATTCACAAGGTCAATCTCTAACCTAAACACTACTTGTAAGGATTAACATACGATGGTATTGTATGTATGGATCTGCTGCATTTATTCAAGGAAATATAGTGGGCTATGTGTACAGAAGTAACACTGACATGTGACTACAGATACCAGGTCTAATAGTATCAGCAGACTAGGCAATCTCAGAGCTGTAACATAATACTCTATCACACATTGTATGCTCCAAGTAAAGCAGAAATAACAATGTACATATTTATGCAGTCAATTGTGTGATGAATGACTCCTCTCTGGCAGCATGTGTGGCTCAGTGGATTAGGGACATTAGCATGGGTGATGATGTCGATGGTTCTAGTCTACAAGTATTCACATCTTTTGCACGTGGGGTACTATTATATCAGTGTTTTCATATACTGTCATTCTGTGTGTGGTGTAACATGAACCTCAGTCACATATTAAGAACAGCAGAAAGATGGTGAGTGTCTTTGACAGTTTGAGTGAAGTGCAGTACTGCAGGCTTTACTGGAAAGGCTCACCCAGAGTCTGATACAGTTTGGTGTGAGGGAAAGGTAAGTTTGTTTTTTATTTGTTGTGTTTTGTATTACTTTATTGCATTTTTCTATGTTGTATACTGTGATTTGTTTTCTTTACACTGTGTTTTACTTGTATTCTGCTTTTAACTGCATACTAAAACTTGAAAAGAGACCACAGCTCTGTCTCTTGTAAGTCACACAGAAATTTACCCACCCTCCTACCCGGATGCTGTTGAGTTCTTAAACACCACTGTCTTTCTATTTGCCTGCCCCTTATGTTAATTTGACCATATATCCTATTTCCTCTCTGCTTTTACTGGCTGGTGTAAGTAAGCACAAAATTATCATTTTGTGAAATAACTCCCTTTCAACTATTTAAATTTATTGGCCATCCTACTGTATTTCATAGTACCACAATACAAAAGTGACCACCCCCTTTCAATCTATCTTGCTGTTTTAAAAATAGTGACTCTCCACTACAACTTAAATTTTAGACAGGTAAAACTTAAGTTACCTACTTTCACATCTAACTTCTCTAGTACACACTGCAGTGTTTAGGATAAATATTTTTTTCATCTTACCTTTAAGCATCTATTGAAAGACCACAAGTTATTGTAGAGCCCACATTCTGCCTCTCAGTAGTCATCTTGGGATTAGTGCCTCTGTTTTCTCCTGGCGAGAGAAGGCGTTCTGTTACATTAATTCCTGGAGACTGCTGATCACCAGAAAGCTTAATAACTGCTTTATAGGTGAATGCTTAGAATATGTGCTTATATTCTGATCCTGGTGAGAGTAGGAGCAGAGTGCATTGATTCCTGACTCTTTCTGGTTGGAGAGTGAGTGCCTGTGCTTAAACTACCTGATTGGTTTGGTTGCTATCTGAGGCATCTACCAGAGAAAGGCTACAAGCTTGCAGACCCTTGCATCATCTGGGACAAGACTGTGGATCACCAAGCAAGTGATACCCTGTTTCTCTTCTTGGGGTCGATGCTAAAACTAGCTAGTTTTAGCTAGAACTAGCCAGTTCTTTTTAGTTTCAACACTCAAAACTGTTTCCTTGTGCTCCGCACTTGCTCAGAACTCGTAAGCACTAAATAAACTACATATTACTACATCACTCAACTTTCCTCACTTGTCAAGAGGAAAACAATTCTTAGTACTTAAATTAATAAGCACCTATCCAGGCATGTCCATGGGTCAGCTCCCAGTGTTTTCTCCTGTACACCTGATGAATCTGGGCATCTTGGGGCAATGTAGCAATTGCCTCATGTACACTGACAACCCTCTCCTCCTACCACCCAACACTACAACCTGTGAGAGATGCACTTATCTAGCCAAATTGGAACCCAAGCTCTCTCCAGCCAAGACTAGACTAGACAGTCAAGAGTAGAAGGTTAACACCTGCATCACACCACACTCATCACATAGTCCTTCAAAACCCACACTACCAAAACCTACACATAGAAACAGAAAACACACCCCCACATTCATGAGGCTCTCAATAAAAATCTGCCCAAGCAACAGAGACCTTCCAAGCTGAAACGCCGACATGCACCATCCCCCAACACTACCCAAATGACACATAGCCCACAAAATCAGTGTAGAACTCAAACTCAGCCCATAAGGCAAAACAACGTACCCAACACACTAGTCATAGATGACTCCATAGTCAGGCACACTGATGCCCCACTCATCAGGCTAAACAAGGAGAAAGTTACTGTCCTTTGCCTGTCAGGTGCCAGGATCTGCCACATAACTCACACACTCAGGTCACTCCACAACAAGTACAAATATGACTCTGTCATTGCCTATGTTGGTCTGAATGACCTGGGACATACCTGCCTGGACTACATGAAAAGAGACATAGAGGAGCTCTTGGATCTTGTAGCCCAGGCAGGTATAATCCTAGCCCTGAGTAGCATCCTGCCATCATCCAGAATGATGCCACAGTACAAGGACAACATGGTTGACTTCAAGAATTGGCTAAGCTTCTGGAGTCATTCTAAGGGGGATCCAGTATCTATCTGCCTGGGACAGCATGGTCGACAGACCACAATGCTTTGCCAGAGATGGCCTGCACTGGGATTTCGGGTACTGGCTCAGGCCCTTGACACCCCTATAGTGCCATTTTTAGGTAAGGTTCAAATGCAAAATTCACCACCATAACAGGTACAAGCAAGCAAACTCTGAGGGTAATATTACTCAATGGCAAAAGTCTAAATCTCAAAATGCACTCACTCAAGGCACTCCTTAAAATGGTGAACATTGACATCTGTGCTGTCACAGAGACCTGGTTCAAGGCTCCAGAGCACCCCTGCATTGCCAGGCTATAATTCATACCACACCTTTCAGCCATGTAACCTGGACTGAAACACTAAAGGCAGAGGCGTGTCCATATTCATTAAGGATATCCACACCTCCAGGTTAGTTGCTCAACATAATGCATCCAAAATTATTCAAGTGCAACTAACACTGGGCAAGACTGCAATCCAGGTTGTAGCTTGTTACAGATCCCTCACCATGCCCCAGGATTCCCACTCTTCATTTCTTAACATACTGAAAAATATTAGGTTTGACCCAATACCTTAATTATGGGAGATTTCAACTACCCCACCATCAGCTGGGAAAACTCCTCATGTACCAAATCATTTGCTCAACATTTTCTGGAAGTTATAAATTCCAACATCTTTGATCAGCTTGTCCACAACCCCATCATGGACAGCAATATCCTGGACCTGGTCATTACCAATATGTGTAACCGGTGTTCCATGCCAGAGGTCAACTCCTCGCTGGTCAGATCCGACTACAAGCCAATCACCCTAGACATCCGTATCCCACCCCAATTTAAGGAGACCACCATCAAAAACTACTCCAAAGCCATCTTCATGCTTCTTAAGACAGAAGTGGCAAACGTCACAAAATGCATGCAGACGGAATATAGATGTACAGCTGCTGAATCTTATACAAATGCAATGTATAAACACATACATGAGTGCATGGATTGTGCCATCCCCAACAGAACCAAGACGCTATCCTCCAAAAAGGAAGCCAGTCTGGTGGTCCCCTGCCATAACAAACTCAACAACAGAAGAAATAAGCTGTTGCAAAAAAGAATAAAATATAAAGATCGGTGGAACTCGCTCGTCAGCCTCAGCAAGAAACTGAGATCCCTCATAAAATCCTCCAAAGCCTGTTATGAAAATAAAATCACCACTGATTCCAAAGATAACCACAAAGCATTCTACAGCTATGTCAAGAATCTCAATGGCAACACTCAGATCTGCTCTGAGCTACAGCACAATGGCACTAAATATACAGAACCAACAAATACTGCCAACATCCTGGCAGATAGGTTCACTGCTAACTTTACCCCCCTCTTACCCTCCAAAGGGTCCATCTTAATACTGGAAGAATGCAAAGCCCCTGTAATCATGGATGAACAAGTAAAGACTGCACACTCCAAAGCCAAGAACACAGCATCCATATGAGCAGACAACATCCCAGCCTGTGTACTTCACGAACTACAGAACGAACTGGTACCCCACATAAGTACCATGTTTAATCATAGCCTCACCTCACGCTATGTGCCTACTGAATGGTGCACAGTAATGGTTATCTTATTCCACAAAGGGAAACTACTGCCCCATTAGTCTGACGAGCCTGATCTGCAAGGCCATGGAACGTATCATCTTGAAGTTTATAAACAAAGACATAGGTAACCTCCAAACCCAGGACCCCACTCAGTTTGGGTCTGTAAAAGGTAGATCATATCTACTAAACTTGATTGTCTTCTTTGAAGTAATCACTAGAGCCACAGACGAGGTCAAGGTAGTGCACACAGTCTATCTTGACCTCACCAAGGCTTCCAATACCATCCCCCAGTCTGGAATTATAGATAAACTCACTAAACTGGGCATAAATCCCTATGTCACAAGATGGGTGGCCAACTGGCTCAATGACAGATCCCACACAGTAAAAGTAGCCGACTCCAAGTCCGACTTCAGACCAGTGATGAGTGGAGTACCATAGGGTTTGGTCCTGTGTCTTCTTCTGTTCAGCATCTACTTCTCTGAAGTGCAGGCCAACAAAGAAGGTCTTTGGCTAACAAAGTTCGCAGATGACTGCAAACTGGGGGCCATAATTGAATCACCTAATGATGTAGACATTCTACAAAAGGGCCTCACAGAGGCAGATTTTTGGTGTCAAAGTCATGGCCTCAAGCTCAGTGCCAAGAAGTTCATTGTCATCTCCTTTGGGGAAAACTTGGTACCCATGAACTACCACATAGGCAGTAGCTCACTTAACACTGAAAGTGTGATAAGAGACCTTGGGACACAGGTGGACAGTAGTCTCTCTTTTGATAACCACATCAACATAGTAGTCAGGAGATCCTTCTATGTGGCACACCTCATCACAAAAGGGTTCTCCTCTAAAAAAAGGATGTCATTGTTCTTTTCTACTCATCCCTCATCAGACCCATTATAGAGTACAATGCCCCATTTGGCATGTATCTCACAAGACACCTACAACAATTGGAAAGGCCACAGAAATACCTCACTAAGAGAATTACTGGCCTCAAACATATACCATACGCAGACTGTCTCAAAAAACTCCAGCTCTACTCTGTCGCATATCACCTACTCAGAGGCAATCTCTACCTAACATACAAAGATATGTCATACCCAGAGCTGTTGGACATGCTACACTTAAAGAAATCCCAATCTCTCCAAACCACATGCTCCAGGGACCTAAACCTTGTCACCACAATAAATAGAACATGCTGCAGGGATAGATTCCTGTCCCAGAGACTTCCCATACTCTAGAAAAAACTACCCATTCATGTCAAGCAATGCTCCCCGTTGGCCCTCTTTCAGAAAAATCTTGACGACTGGATGGGAAATAGAAAATTCACCCTGGGGATCACTTCTGCAGCACTGCTTGACAGGGGCATGAGAAAATAAATTTCTTGGGTGGTGAAAGCCAGGGAACCTTTTTGGCTAGGCTTATATAGCCCCCAAGGCGGATAGCCTATTACCTACCTATGAATCTATGAACCTATGCAGAAACAGGGACATATGTCAATGTCTGCAACATACCTCTCAACCTCTTAGTGCAAGAAATCTGGACAAAATCCTAACAAAATGCGGGTACAAAGACCCACAAATAGGCACATATCTTAAATACTGCTCTTATATACCTAAACCTTTGCTAGAGTAACAGGGTTTGTGTCAACATATGTTTTTTCTGACTGATTTGAAGTCAGAAAGTCAAATGTATGTCATTATATAGTGTCTGCATTCCACAGATCATTCAAGTAATTTCCCGGAAAGCCACAAATTTTATGAGGAACAGACCAAAAATATGAGCCAAAACTCTGGACATTCTGAAAAAAATCTGGATAGTTGGGAGTTATGGTCTGTAACACACAAAATCCTGGACTGGAGTACAAGTAGGTATGGCCTGGAGTCACTTTATAAGGGCTGATAATCCCATTGGGCATGCCCAAACACTTAGATAAATGAGCGCAATTCTGTTGCTCCATCAGCAAAATTACCTGTAGATATGTCTATGAATACAGACATATACATATACGTCTGCTGGTTTACAGTCAAATTGTTGAAAGTCCGTTACATGACAGAAACCTCCTCGAAGATGGCAGGAGCAATGATCAGAGTGTCAATGTTGAAGTGTCCGTCAGTGAAGAAGGCCATACACACAGCAGGGACACGCAGCATGGTTGGCAATGGCAGCTGCCAGTGTTAACATTGACAGTGAGTTGTTGATGTTGATGCGTCTACCTTTGGAACCAATTAATATTTATGAGTCGAGCATATGCGTCACATAAATCAATGTTTGCGATTGTGAGTTTCAACTTTTGACAGTAAACTCTATCTGCCACTATTAACCTATGAACCTATATCACGTCAGTCGCCTAGCTAGACAGGGGTCCAGGGAAGTAAATAGTGTGGGAAGAAATAGCCAGGGAATTGTTATGGCTAAGCTTGTATAGGCTTTAGGGCCGATAGCCTAGTACCAACCTATGACTCCATGAACCTATATCAGTCTCACATACTTAGTATATCTATCGTTATGTAGTGTCAAATAGATATATACTGATATATAGCTATATATATATATATATATATATATATATCTGTGTGCGTGTATTAAAATATACCCCCATATATCTACATAACACATATACATATCATACACACCCACAGCTAGATTTATATGTACATCCCTGTTAATTATGTAAGTATGTTTGTGGATGTCTGTATTGTCTGACATACTTTAATAATGTTGAGTAAATCTGCACTGTCACACATCCATACTGTTGCTCAAAGGATCCAAGCTAAGGGCACAACAGGACATAATCCACTTATCTACAGACCCCTGTGCCTGCGGGATATCACCGCATACACAGACAATGGTGAGCAGGTGGTGTAATGTATAATGCTGTCAATGCATGCAGGGAGTAGGCACATTGTTCCTGCCCACAGGTTTGACAATCTAACTGCAAGCAGCCACATATGGCCATACTGGTAACTGTACACACATAGCTAGGATAATAACAGTTATCTGATTGTTAGGATACTACATGCAGATAACAGTATGAAGCAATATCTCTCTGCAGGCCATAGATGCTGTTCAACACAAGCCTAGTTTGTGTAATGCACAAGTACTGTGCCTGTAATCAAATATACAACAGACTCAAACTGTGGCATGTGCGATAAGTACTGTGATCTATAGTGTATAAGACTAGATATGTAGGGCTTCTAATATCACTCAAGGCTGCTTGGTGTTCGTGTGTGTATTCCCCTGCAGAGCAACCATGTCCTCATGGGCTATCCACCTGCATTGGTTATGCACTTTTTGGCCCAACTTGCTGTTGGCAGCCAAACAGCCCTTGTATACAAGGCCTGATGATGTCATCTACCTTAAGACTACCAGCTGACAGTCTAGTATCAGACTTAAGGAGTAGCATGTCCAATAACTACTGTGATATATATTGTATAACACTAGATAAGTAGGGGCTCCAATCCCACTCCAGTTTACTTTGTGAGTGTGTATGTCCATATGGCATAAATATGATCACCTTGGTAACTTAGAAATAGCTAGGGCTTTGTGGTGTTTTTTTTGTAGTGGGTGATGTGGCTCCCCAAAAGACTGACCACAGCAGGTCTGCTGATGTCATCAAACATAATATGTCCTAAACTAATAGCACTAGCAGACATGAGGTGCGTTGTGTGCAACACATACTGTGATCTGTAGTGTGTACCATTACATAGGTACATGTTCCCATCTACATACAGCCAACTTGCACTACATGTATGCCTTGGCATGTCCTGTACGCAGTAAATGCAAGTGATGCTAGCCTCAGTGTAGCAGTGTTTGTGTGTGAGCTTGTTAGAGCATTTTACATCATGTTATGGAACTGCAGGATATGTGATCTTAACTATTATAATAGCTATGCAGCCCTCACAATCATAGACATCTTTATACCCATACTTACAGGATTGGCACATATTGCCCCAGTACAAGAGGGACACAGGCAGATGCCCTGTGTTGGGATGATGGTTGCCTAGCCAATATATAGATGGCATGTGTTGAGGTGCACTGAGGTGTTCTGTGTGCCATTATGCAGAGTTCTGCTTCAGGGTTGTGTTTAAGTCTGCTACACAAATATCTCTCACAAGCATGCAGTACTAATGTCACACACTAGGTTAGCATCCTTACAGTGAGTTATCCATCTCCTATGCCTCCTGCAGATAGGCAGCATATGAAGTCAAGCAGAGTCACACATTGCCCTGTATGCAAGGCACAGATCACCTCTGAGTAGTCTATATGCCACAGGCTGCAATGACACTCATTGCAGATGATCCCCAATGAACACATACTGAAGGCATGAAGTGTCCTTGTGAGGGACCATACTTTTGTGTGCAATTGCCAGTACTGCTATGGCAACAAATGTCCATTGCACTCAGATACTGGCATGCTAAGGGTAGAGTACATGGAGTTTAAGAGTATGTCACTTACTGGTGACTGTGGCCTCAGCTATGCCATATGATTCTTGCCATACTACTGTAGAGACATGGTGATCTTTCTTGCTTATTGCATTACAGTTAGTATAATACATCTGTACTTATCACACTCAAGGTGCAACCTGGCCAGGTGCCTGGCATGGGACTCAACATTGCGAGCCCTCTCAGCTGTAGCTGCTGGAAGAGAAGCATACTATTATGCATACCAGTTTTGCAGACATTCAGCTTGCTTATTGATAATACAGAGGTAAAAGTACTTACATATTTGTAGGACATCCCCTGCTCTTGCCTCTTAGACCCAGGTGTCCGAGGTTCCCCTCTTTCTCCTTTTCAGGTCATCATAATAGTGATGACACTGTCCACCTGTGTGGGAGGTACCAGTAGCACTGGTGAGTTCCCTGGTCAACCAGCCCCAGGCCACTGCCTTAGACTCCAAGCACTGGAAACTGTCCTGCAGCAGCCTGGGTACATGGTTCTTTACCAGGAGCCCAACAAGGACCCTGGACTCCTGAACACCCCATCTCTGCGCCTGAAAGCATGCACCTTCACCAGCACTGCCTGCCATATCAACAGTTGATTGAACTCCAAAGAATGGTGCAGAATTCCCACCTATTGAGCTTAATATAGGCTGTTTTCCTGCCCTTACACATCACTGAGCAACATTCGAAAAAGTACAGCATTGCTTAGCAGCTCACAGACCAGCTAAGTAGTTTGAAATCTCACACAACCATGGTTTTAGCGAAGCTTAGCACCAGCACCATGCAAACTGTAGTATTCATTAGCATGTTTAAGAAGTGCTTAGCATGGTTGAGCAGTACTTAGCACTGCTCAGCAATGTCATATTTCACAATTATTTAATTAAATTAAGCAAAAATAGTAAATTAAATTACAGACATGTTTTGCCTGCTAGGGACTCGAACCCAGCACATATTACACATAAGGCCATAATTCTACCCATATGGATATTATAAAAACTTGTATGCCTTCACATATACTAGTTGGCTACCTCTTACTGTTTCTGAGCACTATGCAGTGCCATGCAGACACACCCAAACAGACCTACAAATAAATAATTACAAATGGTTTCTATTTTTAGATGCCTGGCAGGTGTCAGTTATATATGTATAAGCACTGCTCAGTTTTGACATGCCACACTGCACCATGCAAACAGCAATTCTACAAATAATAATAAAAAAAGAAGCATTAATTATGATGATTAATTGCATCCAGTTTCTATTTTTAGATGTAAGGCAGGTGTCAGTTGTCTATATGTGAGTACAGCTTGGCATTGTTGTTCTCCATGCAGTGCCGCACAAACATGCAGGAAAATAAATTCATAAGAATAAAATATTACACATTTCACATAATTCACAGTATTGCAGCAGTGGTGGGGAGCATTACAGGTAGCCTCACCCTGTACATAACATCTGACCAGGCTTCCACACCCATGGGTAGCCTCTACACATCTCCCTTCACTGATTCAGTATCCCTGTTCCTATGCTCTCCTTCAGCAGCATGCCATCATTAATATGCATGACTTGCTGCTGAAGGGGAACCATGGCCATGCACATGGATACTATCCGTGTAGGCTCTACATGGTGTCTACATGGATTTTATTAAATCCTGGGGAAAGACTATATTTTAATGTATCCAAAATCCTGTATTGCTTTTACATGCATTTTTATGGCTAGGATTAATTTATCTACTTGAATACTTATATTTTATACTCTTTATTTATTACTTAAATGATTTACTTTGAATGTAAATGCATATGATTGGGTTTCAGAGTGGGCAACCAAAGTTGTTGGTGTTCTAATTTTCCATGTACCTTTCTTCTTAGCCTGATTGGCCATAAGCAGTATTCTGGTGATGTCAGTGAATGTTACAGTTTCTGAACAACTCTCAGTTATGCTAGAATCCATTCAGGAACATAACTTTACTTTCTTGTAGAAACTTTAATTTCTTTGTGGAAAACTTTACAACCGTGAATGCTTATCAAACGTTTACAGAATCCACTATTATCTTGGTACGTAAAGACAGGTCAAATGTTAATCTGAGTCTCCTTGACATAAAAAAATTTGGTGGAAATAAACTTGTTGACATCATTTATAGGCTAGCAATGATGGCCACTATACCACTGTATTAGCAAGTGAAGCTAGGGAATACCTTAAAGTGAAGGAGTCAGTAAATACATATTTAATGAAACTGTTAGCACAGCACTGAAGAGTAAAAACTGAATATTGGAAAATAGCATACCAACCATGGTAAGATTAAAACCTTTATGCCAATGCATTACCAATGCAGATAATACTGCAAGAGTAGACATAGTCACAGAAGCTGTCACATACATGCATTATGTTTCGTTTACTTCATATTGGCCTGGTAAATTACTATTGCATGCAAAAATTATTTATAGACTGATGGAAGGTAGATTTCAATGGATTTGAACCTCTGCATGCTGAGCTTACAGTCTAAAGACTAAATACCTAAGCACTATCAAGTGATGCCTCAGAAGAATTGATTGTGAGACTGTCAAAAAACACACATTTCAAGGGAATGTTAAACCAGTGCTGAAGAATGAAAACTGATCACTGTCAAACAATATAGAGCCATCAGAGATTAAAACCCTTCTGTCGGTTTTCTGTAAATGTACACATTCATGCATGGGTACACTGAGTCATTGAAACTGTCACATACCCATATTAATTTTACCTTACTTCATTGCAGAAATGATGAAGGGGACAGAAAACACACATGTGAAAGGAATGTTAGAAAAGTGCACAGAAATGACATTTTAAAAGGCCTTTGTGAGCATGTTTGTGATGCTTCTATCTACGTTAAAACTGTTTTCTAGTTTGTAAATGGGAATCTAGGACAGAGATAAAAAGGGGAAGCAAGCAATGGGAACAACTCAAGGTGAACAAATATAAAATGAGCAGGATGAAAGTGGTGACTGGATCCAGACATAAATTAGGTTAGAAAGTGACAAACTCCCCAACATAATTTAAATATTAATAATATAAATAGATTCTTACAGGGAAATGGAACTCATGATAGAAATAAAGGGACATACAATTAAATGGACTTGAATCCCTGCCTTTGTGAAAGATATTCTCCAAACCAGTGCACTAGCATGGCATGTCATAGAAGTACTTATAAGAAAAGGTTCTGAAAAGCACATATCAGGAGCATGCTAGAACAGTGCTGATGAATGAAAGCTGCACATTGTAAAACAACAATCATGGGAACAAAACTGTCCACCTTATTTATAGAGAGCACATCTCTTCATGAGTAAGAAGCCATGGAAGCTGTTACAGTGAAATTATGCACTTCACCTTATTCTGGTATTACTTGATGACATGCCTTGATGTTTAGCTCATTTACAGTAAGTATGCTTGGATCTTAGGCATGCAAAATGTTTCCTCATTTTTGTCATAGAACAAAAATTGTCATTTCTCTATAGTTATATATAATCACTGATGTTGATCTCTGTCAACTGTTGTGCAATAAAATTTTTTAACATAAAAAAAAAACAACCCAACACCAACCAGGTATCTTTGCTTAAAATAAATAACAGAATCGTTGAATAAATAATAAAAAAGCAAAGATTATGCTCCAGCTTCTCTCCAAAGGCAGACTTCTTTAATGGTAAACACAAGCTCTTTCACAATTAGCTTCTTCTGGTGTATGATACATGTGAAGAAGCTAATTGTGAAAGTGCTTGTGTGCACCATTAAAGCAGTCTGCCTTTGGAGAGAAGGTGGAGCATAGTCCTTGCTTTTTTATTATTTATTCAAATAATTTTTAACAGTTTAATGTGATTTTAATATATATATATATTGTATAAGGATTTTATTGAGTATAATTATTTAAGACTTTTTTATAATATAGTTTATTTTTAAGCAAGTTGCTCAAAGTTTGTTTATATTTTAGGTTTTCATATTCCTGGCTGTGTAATAATACGATAGAACCTTATCGGTCCCTTTAAATCAAGTGTGCCATTTTGATTACTATTTTGATTAACTAAATTGATTGATAAGAACTTAATTGATTTTGTGTGTACTATATAAACTCTTTACTTGATGTGTTTTTTGATTCTGATGAAGTCCAACTTCTGGTGGATGAAATCATTCAATCTTTGTTTTAATAAAAGTTGTGGTTTTTAAGTTTGTGGATGTCCAGTTGTTTGGTAGTTACAATACTTAATTTTATTTATTTTTCATACCACTGTGTTTTATTTACTGCTGTGCAATGTATGACCATACAGAGAGGATTCATGGATATTTGTATATTGTGTCCATGCATCTTTTGATCAGGTTGAAAGTTGGAAATGGGATGACCAGACTGAGATGAAAAGGGGAAACATAAACAAGTTAGAACACAAGGTGAGGCAATAAGGAATGAGCTGAAAGAAGGTGGAGTAGAGGCATATTTCACAACTTCTTAGCTCAACAATGTCAGATGATTAAATGTTTACATTTTTCTACACAGTGACATACTTCTTGAGATAATGTAAACAATGATGAGAGTAATGTTTCATTTTTGGGGAAAGAAACGCTTGATATCAGAATAAGATGATTACACATCCATGGATATGAAACCAACCCTTTTGTCTTTCTCATTATCCAATGCTGAGCATGAGATGGGTATACTACAGAACCATACATAGGAAAGGTGTTGGTAAAACCTGTATCGGGTAGCAGAACATAGCAAGTGACATACACCTAAACAGATCTGAGCCCGTGCGTTTGTTATTCATATCCCCAAAACAGAACAATAGTGCACTGAAGTACTCAAAGAATAAAGGCATACAAATAAAATATATTTCAGGGGATTGGAATACATTCATATGATTATTTATTTATTTACTGGCATTTGATTACTGGGAAAGTCTGACTGGGTAGGTGCCCATTTTCATTGGAGGCCCAAGGAGAAAAGCTCCAAAGTACTATGAAAACATTTCAAGAACAATACCTTTACAATCTTCAAAATAATATAAAAACATTTGCAGTTTAAATGATTAGACCAAATTAAGCATAATGTGAAAAAGCTGGTTAAGAATAGGTACAACATATATGACAATGATTTAATATTTAGAGAAGTTGGAAGCAGTTTATCAAGAAATGAAAAGAAAGTTAGTCTAATGCAAATAGGAATTGCAATATGAAGTAAGAGAGAAAAAAATATATGGCATATTTAGAAAGAGAGTCATGGAATAAAAATTAGGGAAGTGAGTGAAGAAGAGAGATTAAGAAGGAGTAAGGTATAAATAGGTACTTGTTCATATTTAGGGATTTATGGTATGAGTACAGACCATGCCCTGCAAATTTGATAGGTTTATGCACAGTGAGGAGTTTTTGGTCATTGGACTTGGAACATAGTTGTGTAGAATGGTAATTAGTGCTGGATAAGCAGATTGATGCTGGACCAATTTAGGCTTTTTAGTTCTATACAGTGGTGGGTTGTGAAAGAGGTATTTGCTAAAAATGTAGCCATTTTATTATAGCATTGTTCAAATTTAGATTTTTTTTTGGATGCCTAGAACTTAGAAAGGGTCTATATTAGTAACTTGCATGCTTACCTTATCGAATCCCTAAATGTCGACCCATCCTTATCGAACTGCGAAAACATCGAACGTCCAAAAGAGCGAAACCGGAAATGTCGAATAGTCATGGTTGTCCTTCTGTGGTATAGCTCCGTAAGGTAAGTGTGCAATAGTCACGGACCTTAGGATTAGGGTGCGGGTTAAGTTAAGTGCATAGATGGTAATGTATGTTAGATTTAGTGTAGGGTTTTGTTATGTGTATGTGTGTGGATTATTAAGTTTGTTTGGGTTTAGCTTTTAAGGTAAGTGTGAGATAGTTACGGACCTTAGGGTTAGGGTGCGGGTTAAGTTAAGTGCATACTTGGTGGTATATGTAAGATTTAGTGTAGGGTTAGAAGTAGGGTTTAGTTTAGGGTTAGAAGTAAGGTTTTGGTTAGTGTATGTATGTGGTTTATTTAGTTTGTTTGTGTAGGTAGTATGTAGTGGGCAGTGGGGTGGGACAAGTATGATAGTTCGATGTTTTGAATTTTGTGGTTTTAGGGCATTTGGTGTTTATGCGGTTCGATGAAGACAGATCGACATTTAGGGATTTGATAAGGTAAGTGTTCGTGTTTATAATATAGATCCCTTAGAAAGGATGGGAGTGCCATAAAGTAATGAGGAGAGAAAGTAAATAGTGGCAAGTGCAGTTTTAATTGCATTGGTGAGAAAGTTTTTGACTCTGTAAAGCATCCATAGTTTCTGGTGAGTTGTTTATGCAATTTTGCATATGCAGGTCAAATTTAAGATTATCATTCACTATCATCATTAATAATTATCTATGAGAAGTGACTTCAGTTGTTGTATTAACACAAGAGAGGATTTTAAATTTGTTTTTTCTATGAGAGATCGATTTATGGGAAAAAATAAGCAGTTTTGTTTTTTGGGGGTAGTTAGTTGAGCATGAGTTGAAGTTACAAAGATGTGTTTCAGTGGATGTTAAAGCTTCCTGTATAATTTCTGGAGATGTGTCAGGTTGTCAGATGTGCATATGAGTGTGGAGTCATTTGCTTATTGTATTAGTGAGGCCTGTTGTGTGGCTGTGTGGAAGGTGTTGATGAGAAGGGGACCAAGGATAGTACATTGTGGTACACTAGTGGTCACTGGGAGGTATGGAAAGAGGTTAAAGTGACATTTTTCTAACTGATACTGATTGGACAGGTGGCTTTTGAACCATAGATAGGTGGGATGAAATAGACCCACTGAGGACAACTGAAGTAGAAGTTTGGTTTGACAAATTGTGTCAAAATCTAGAAATAAGGAGGACACTAGTTTTCTGTGGTAGTATCTATAAAGTTTAGAAGTGCAGTGTTAATATTATAGGAGGGATGGAAGCCATGTTGAGTGGAGAGTATGATTTCTTCCTGCAGGAGATAGTTTAGCAATTGTTTTTGAATACATTTTGCACACATTTTGGAGATGGAAGGATAAGATTGCTATAGGTCTAAAGTTAGTAATGTGTTCTGAATTTCCTCAGTTGTGTAAAGGGATAATGTGTAACTTTTAGAGACAGAGCACATGGAATTCCTGGACTGAACTATTTATAAGGATTGAGAGGGGATAGGCAATGCTCTTGAATACTATTTTAAGTTACTCTTTTC
Organism: Protopterus annectens; assembly: GCF_019279795.1. Lineage (NCBI taxonomy): Eukaryota > Metazoa > Chordata > Ceratodontiformes > Protopteridae > Protopterus > Protopterus annectens. The sequence goes on along the minus strand of NC_056734.1, from coordinate 744,757,675 downwards.
AAAGGTCATTAGCTGAAGTAGAGCATGGTTTGAGTTTGTTTAAGAGTAGTTTTATATAGGACATGGGCACATGTTTCAAGGCAGAAGTAGATATGGTGATATTTGGCTGATGGGTAGGGCTGGGACTGGATGTAAAGAATCCTTGGTTAGGAATGCTATACTATTTATGAAATAACACTTGAATTCTATTGCAGTTTTGTGCAGTGGGTTATTGGGAGAGAGGTTAGGGTTGAATTTTTGGCCAGGATGAACGATTTCTTTAATGGCTGATCAGATTTTATACAATTGTGTTTACTATTGTTCAGAAAGTTGTTTTGGTATGTTTTTTGCCTTCACTTATTTGATTTTTACTGTGGTTACAGGGAATTCTGAAGTTTTCAGTTCTTTGGACTCTTTTTTTCCTATGCTGTATCAGAATTTTCCTCTTTTTGGATAGCCAAATTAAAGTATTTGTTTTTAGTCTCTTACTTCTAGAAGGTGCAAGACTATTCAAGATATTTAGGAACATTGTATTAAATTAATTTATAGCATCATCTAAGGGGAGGAAATTAAGATGTTCCAGCTAATAGATGATGTGGTAGTAATGAATATTTCTGGTTTAAACTTGGACAGGTTGTGTGTTGCTTTATAAACATGCTGTGGAAGGGATGTGTGAGATGTCGGGTTGTATAGATTGGGAGATGGTCACTGACAGGCACTTAACATTGTACTTTCAGTGGTGATTTTGCTAGGGTCTGATACTAGGATCCAGTCTAATAAAGAAGTTGATGTCTTACTATAATGTTTGTAGCTATTAATTAGCTGGGCAAAACCATATGCGTTCATGATAGATGAGAGAAGTTAGAAGTTATAGACAGCCATTTGATACTGACTTCATCTAGTAGTATTTTTCTTGTGGAATTTTTAAGGATATTCAAAATAGAATATCTTTCAGGGTAGCTGTATTGTTGCCAGGAAGGATGTAAAGGACAATAATACAAATTTGTTTATATTTGTTGAAAGAATGTAATGCTGCAAAACAACACTCAGTTCACTGTGGTTAGTGTACTGGTAATGGACCCATTACACCATGAACACATTGAGCCACTAAAGCCTTTACAAGGAAACTGTTATTTTTACCAAATTCCGTTATTGCTTTGTGACATGCATACATGATCAACTCATTTGCACAAGTGATGGCAAGATCGTTTGCAAATATCAATGATTTTTCTACATTTTTGCCACAGGATAGGAGCTACTATTTTCCTGTGGTTATAAATGACCATTGATATTGCTTGCTGCCAAAAGTCACGCAATGTGTGATCAAAGGAAGACAATTTTGAAATGCAAACCCCTTGTGGGCATGTGTATGGTGTTTTCATCAATTATTCACCATATAATAGATTGGAAATAAGAATATGTGATAGAAATGAAAAGGGGGAACAAGCAGAGGCTACAACACAAGGTGAATAAATGAGGAATGAGCAGGATGGAGTTGAGGTAGGAACATACCTCTCAGCTTCTCAGCTCAACAATTATCATGAATTACAATAGTTGTAATGGTTTAATGACTGACGTCCTCAATGGTTTGTCAGAAAACAAAACTTTTTATGACAAACAATTATAGCATAAGAGGTGGGAAGGAAGGTAAGGGTGGGTTGTAGTGGAAGACAGACATGAATGACTGGGGTAGGATAGCACAATGAGGGAGGAGGGAACACAATGGTGGAGGAGGCATCCAAAAAACAGAGGGAAGATAATGGTAAGATGAGGCTGTGCAACAAACTGAGGTAGGTATGGTCACAAAAGGGAGAATACCAGGTTTGAGGATAGGACTGGGTGTTTGAAGCTGCAGTCTCTGCCAGCATAAATGGAGTGTGAGACTACTCCTAACCTTGTACACCATCAGTAGTTTGTCCTGCCTCAGATACTGGAGACAGAGTTGGACAAGGATACAGCCCAATGACTTATTGAAGCATGGTCTCTATAAAGCCAATGTGGGCATTCAACTTCCTGTCTGTTATCTCCCCAACATGTTTTCCAGCTACTGATGGGTGATAAAATTGTCACTTCCATTTGCACTGCTACTACAGGGTACTGCTGTATTACCCTCCTGTGCAGGGTTACTTGACACTGATGGTGCAGGTAAGGCAGGAGGTGTGCAGGCAACTCTGGCAACAATCTTTCTTATCTGTTGAAATATGCCTAAATAAGGTTCAACTTCTCCTTAATTCCAAGAAGACTATAGGTAGGTTTATAGGTTCATAGGTAGGTATGAGGCTATCTGCCCAAAGGCATTTATAAGCCTAGCCAGAATGTGTTAGCTTTTGCTGCCCCCATTGATTAATTAACTGATCTTTTGTCAAGCAGAGCCAGTTAAGTGATCCCAGGAGTGTATTTTCTGTTACCCGTCCACTCATCAAGGTTTCTCTTGAAGAGTGTTAATGAGGGGCTCTGCCTAATGTATTTTGTTCCAAAGCATGGGGAGTCTCTGTAACAGGAATGTATCTCTGAAGCATGTTCTATTTATTGTTGTGGTGAGGTTTAGCTCACTACAGCACGTGGCTTGCAGTTACTTGGATTTCTTTAGATGGAGCATCTCCATCAATTCTGATTTGAACATGGCTTTGTAAGTCAGGCAGAGATCACCTGTGAGTAAGTGATATGCCACTGAGTACAGCCGGAGTTTTTTCAGTCGGGCTGCATAGAACATATGTTTGAGGCCAGTAATCCTCTTGGTTAGGTACTTTTGTGGTTTTTCCAGCTGTTGGAAGTGTCTTGTGAGGTACATCCCAAATGGGGCATTGTACTCTATGATGGGTCTGATGAGTGACGAGTAGAGGGCCACTATAACCTCTTTATTTTAGATGTGAACCCTTTACTAATTAGATGGGCCACATAGAAGGATTTCCTAACTACTTTGGCAATATGATTGTCAAAGGAGAGATTAATATCTACCTGGCTCCCCAGATCTCTTATTACCTCTTCTGTATTAAGGGGGCTGCCACCTATGTGGTAATTTGTGGGTGTTTTGTTTTTCCCAAATGGGATGACTATGCTTTTTTTGGCATTTAGCTTGAGGCCATGACTTTGACACCAGGTGTCCATCTCAGTAAGGCCCTTTTGGAGAATGTCCATGTCAGCCAGAGAGTCAATTATGGCTCCCAGTTTGCAGTCATTGGCGAACTTGGTTAGCCATAGTCCTCCTGTGTTTGCCTGTACTTCTGAGAAGTATATGCCAAACAGTAGGGGTCCCAGGACCAAGTCTTGCAGGACACCACTTGTGACTGGTTTAGAGTTGGACCTGGAACCCGCTTTTCTTACCGTGTGAGCTCTGTCTGCAAGCCAGTTGGCAACCCATCTCATGATGTAGGGGTTTATGTTCAGGCTGGTGAGTTTTTCTGTAATACCTGAGTGGGGAATGGTGTCGAAAGCCTTGGTGAGGTCAAGGTAGGCTGTGTGAACCACCTTTCCATCATCTATGGCCTTGGTGACTGTTTCAAACATGTCAACCAGGTTTAGTAGGCATGATATTCCCTTAACAAAGCCAAACTGGGTTGGTTCAAGTGTTGGGAGGTTCCCAATGTCTTTGTTAATGAGTTCCATGATGATGCGTTCCATTGCTTTGCAAACCAGGCTAGTCAGGCTTACAGGGCAATAGTTACCAGGGTCAGTTGTGGCCCTTCCTTTGTGGAGTGGAATAACCATTGCTGTGTGCCATTCTATTGGCACATAGCCTGTGGAGAGGCTGAGGTCGAACAGCGTGTTTAGATGGGGGGTTAGTTCATTCTGTAGTTCATGCAAGATTCAGCCTGGGACACCATCTGACCCCATTGACGCTGTGTTTTTTGGCTTTTGAAAGGGCTGTTTTGACCTGTGCATCTTTGATTTCCGGGACACTGCAGTTTTCTGGTATAGTTTTGGGCCCTTTTGGGAGTGTGAGGGGGGTGAAGTTTGCACTGAATCTATTTGCTAGGATGTTGGCAATATCAATAGGTTCAGTATATTTTGTGCTATTTTGCAGTAGTTCAGTGCATATCTGCGAGTTGTCACTTAGATTCTTAGCATAGCTAAAGAAGGCTTTGTGGCTATCTTTTGAATCCTTGGCTATTTTTCTTTCGAAGTTAACCTTGGATGATTTTATGAGAGACCTTAGTTTCTTACTGATACTAATCAGGGATGTCTTTCCTTCTTGAGGTTTGCTTTTTTTCTGAACTAGTTTCCTCCTTCTATTGTATAGCCTGTCTATTGCAGGGGTCCACCAAACTGGTTTCCTTCTCTTAGAGGAGTGAGTCTTGGTTTTGGTAGGGATGGCACAATCCATGCATCCTTGTAGGTGCTCATAGAGTGCATTTGTAAAGGTTTCTGCATCTTGGGCAGTGTTATCCTTTAGCGTGGGGGCTGTGAAACCTACCGTCTCTGTCTTAAGTAAGGTGAAGTTTGCTTTAGAAAAGTTTTTTACTGTGGTTTCTTTAGTTGAGGGTGGTGGTGGGGTGTGGACATCAAGAGTGATTAGTTTTATGGTGTGATCTAACCAGTGACAGGTTGACCTCCAGTGTGGAGCACCTGTCACCCATGTTGGTGATGAGCAGGTCCAATATGATTTACCTCTGGTAGGGGAGTTTACCAGCTGATCCAGGGTGTTTGAGTTGATAAATTCCAGGAAGCGCTGGGCCTGGGAGTTTGTACTCAAATAGTTTTCCCAGTTAATTGTAGGGTAATTGAAATATCAAGGTGTTTGGTAGGACCTTCATGTTTTCCAGTGTCTCCAGAAAGGTGGAGTGGTAGTCCTGGGTCATGGATGGTGATCTGTAGCAGGCCAAAATTTCCAATGCAGATTTGCCCGATGTTAGTTGCACATGGATGATTTCAGAGGTATCATGCTGCACCACTAACCTGGAGGTGTAAGTATCCTTGATGAATATGGATACACCCCCTCCTTTTGTGTTTCCATCTATGTTCTGTGGTTGAAACGTGTGGTATGAGTTGTAACCCGGTAGTGCTGTGGTGCTCTCTGGAGTTTTGAACCAGGTTTCAGTTACTGCACAGATGTTGATGTTCCCCATACTGAGGAGTGCTTCGAGCTCATGCATTTTGAGATTTAACCTCCTGGCGTTGAGTAGCATAATCCGCAGTTTTTTTGTTAATTGTGTTGTTTACAGAGGTGGGTTTGACTTTTGAGCCTTGCCTAAAAAAGGCACTATGGGGGCAGCAAGAGCCTTGGCCAGTATTCGAACGCCTAGGGGTGACAGGTGTAAGCCATCTCTTGCAAAGCAACGTGGCTTGTCGAGCATGTCATCCCAGGCTGACAGGCACTGGATCCCCTTTGAATGACACCAGAAGCTTAGCCAATTGTTGAAATTGATCATTTTTTCTTTATATTGAGGTATCATTCTTGGTGAGGGCAGGATGCTACTCAGGGTCAGGGTCATACCAGCCTGAGTACATGATCAGAGAGCTCTTCCATGTCTCTTTTCATGTAGTCCAGGGAGGTACATCCTAGGTCATTCACACCAACATGAACAATGACAGAGTCATATTTGTACTTGTTCTAGAGTGACATGAATGCTTGTGTTATGTGACGGTTTCTGGCTCCCAACAGGCGGCTAACAGTAGCCTTCTGATTGTCCAGCCTAGTGAGTGGGATGTCAGTGTGCCTAACTATAGAGTCACCTATTACTAGTGTGTTAGGTATGTTATTTCACCTTAAGGGCTGTGATCGTGCGCCACATTGATTTTGTGTTGTATGTGTTGCCTGGTTTGTGATGGGAGGTGCAGGTTGTTTGGGTATCTGCTTTGGAGGTCTCTGATGCTTTTGCAGGTTTTTATTTAGAGCCTCTGAGTATAATTTTGCGTATTTATGTGTATTTTTTGCCAGTGCTGGTTTAGTAGGTCTATGCGTGGCTGGAGGTGTGGTGCAAGTGTTAACCTTCTCCTCTTGACTGTCTGTTCCTGTCTTGGGTGGAGAGCCTCCAGTTTGGCTGTATAATTGCATCTCTCGCATATGTTAGTATTTTGTGGTAGGAGGAAAGGGTTGTCTGTGTACATGAGGCAGATGTAACATTGCCTCAGGATACCCAGATTCACCAGCTGGACTGGACAGTACACCTGAAATTGCCCTTTGGTCATGCCTGAATAGTAGGGTGAGCTGCTTAGTCGGTTGGTTGGTGAGGGGTGAATAAAGAGCCTTGCCCTCCTGGGAAATCAAGTGACAGGGTATGTTAGTGCTTGCTATTAGGTCTGAGCAAGTGCTGGGCTGTAGGATGCTTTTTGAGTGCTTAGGTTGAGAGTTAAACTAGTTTCCAGAGAAAAACTGAAGAAGAAACTTAGTGGAGCCGAGAATAATTTAACCCTAGCTAACCGGCACTGCCCGGCATGCACAACCATGCAAACGCGGTTTTTATAGCAGGGAAATGAAAGAGATAGAAATAAGCCCAAAATGGCCAATAAGCTACTAACTTCTGAACTGGAACCACTCCTCCAGGGACAGATAGGCTGCTCAAAGCTCCCCTCTCTCACAGGTGATCAGAGAAACTTCCTTCTATCCAAGTAAGGTATGGGCAACTTAGAAACTTGTAATGCAGCACTGAATTCAGCACTTGCCTGAAAACTGGACTATACTAGCTTAGAAAGGCAGGAAACAAGGATTTTTTTTAAAGATAAGGCACAAACAGTAAAAAATACACTCAAAACAGCTTTAAATGACTACAAACAATCAGAAAAGGCTATCACACTTTAGTGGGTATCCTACAACAGTTAAACAAATTATTTAAACAAAAAATGACTTTTTAAGCTACTCTTATTTACTGCTAAGCATCTTTCAGTAAATAATAAAAAAATAAATAAATCTTCACTATATATTCAGTCAATAACACCAAAACAGAGCAGATCTCAATTCTTGTATACTAAACTTCTAGGGATCACAATAGATGGCAAAGTGATATTTGACCATCACATAATCCAAACAATAAACAGAACTCAGCAAAAACTTGGCTTACTATATATGGCCAAACCTTATCTGATTTACAGAGCAAGAAAACACATAAAAAACAACCTTTCTATTGTCATCCCTCCTGTATGCCTCCCCAGTACTCATCAATTTTAAACTACATTTCTACTCAAAATGTAACAACTCTATAACAAAATCACTAAATTTATAGCTAACCATCACAACAGAAATCACCACTTTCTCTCACTAAAAACATCTTTAATGGTTAGGGCTCTCACAGCATCTAACCTTGACACAGCTGCTTTTATCACACAAATTTATGCATCAAACAGATAATTGTCCTGTTTTACAATCTGTTATCCTTCTCTATTCCCCAAACAGAGACCTTAGACCTGAGGACATGTCTCTGATTGTTTTTTCTAAATCATATAACTCAGCAGTTGATTCACTTTTCTCAAGTTGTGTTTAAAAGCATGGGAATCCATTCTTCTCTATATAAAAAAGTCAATAACCTAAACTCATTTTAAAACTCTCCTAAAGCAGTATCTACTGAGTACATGGTCATGCTCCTGCCCACCTCCTGATTTTTAACCAACTTCGCTGAGCCCATCCTAAGAGTTAGAACTCACAAACTACTATTTCCAGTAAAATCAAAGGTCATTTGTGACACCCCTGCACTGGCCCAGTAATAAAGGAGCCTCAATCCTCACCACTAGCACCAGTGAGGAACATACACATTGGGAGGATGACAAGTACACACAAAACAAAGTACAATTTCTGTTGAGCACACAGACTCGTAGCCAGTCTGGTGCTGGTTTCTCCCTCACTCTCTCTCCAGATTCACAATAAGACTCCCCACTAGCACAGATATAGGGTTAAGATCTTAGCCAAGTGGTCAAACCAAAACCTCCAGCACCCTCTCAGTCCAAGCAGTGCTTCGTGTCTCTGCCCAAGTAGATGACACATGCATTTTGAGATTTGATCTATATACAAACACACACACACTCCTGGGAAAGGCTGGCACAGGTTTAGTATGCCCACTTCTGCCCATACAAAAAGGCAGTTATCACTGCCACCAACCAGCTCTTTATCAGCTACTATAAGACCCTTCTCAAAGGGTGACCAATCCTACTGTGTGATGTCACTATTATCCAAATGGTAAGTGTGACCAAGACTAAGGCTATTTAGGAGTAGCCTGTACAGTGTCACCAAATACATATGCAAGTACGCTAAGAGCTTAAATATCTCTAAACAAATCATCCACAATTAAAAGGTTTAAATATATTTAATAATAAATAATAAAAGAACAAGACAATACTCAAACAACACAGTAACTACAGAGTTCAGAATCACAGGGAATAAAAACAACATTGCAGGACAGCCTCAAATAAATACAGAAAACATATGAGATAATCTTTACTATACTCCTATCTATATCTAAAAGAAATAACTGTATCATAGTTAATTACAATTACCAAGGCAGAAGTGCTGAAGATTACTGTTTCCAGCCAAAAACAAAATCCAAAATATGTCTCTGAGAGAGTTCTTAATTCATTCACTGCAATGGACCGCAGGACGTTTGCACTGTAACTTCCAATGGGTGGAGCCTAAGCCTTTTGACAGAATCAAATGATGTCCTTAGATTTCAAACAAATATTTATATCTCTGGAACCATTGAGATTATGAAAGAAGTATAAATGACATACTCTTCAGCATAAACTATTTTTTATAGTGGTAGTATTCTTTAGATTCTAGGTCTTAAACTGGGTCTTATAAGTCACAGTAAACACAGTAGCTACAATATTGCATTTGCAATACTTTATTAACAACTTACAATATCTCAGCAACCACTCAAGTTACACACACACTGTCAACAGCATTTTGTTCATCTTACTCAGAACTTTCAAATGAATCTAAGAAGTTCTTTCTGTCTTACTTGATTGTTGAGATATTTAGAAAAATGTAAAAATTATATCTATATAAATTAATATCATAAAAAACAACAGTTAATATCTATTTACATGCACTAGACAGAAGTAAAATATCAATGCATTCGGGATAGCTATTATGTAAGCTTTAAGATTAAATATTTTAAAACCATGTAAATAGCATGGTTTTGGAATTATTTATGCAAATATGAACAAGCCTAGAGGTGTCAGTAGGAGTTAACTGTAAATGCACTTGGACGGGTCACTCGGATGTAATGAGTTAAATTACTATCAAACATTACTCCTGGGTCATCTCGGATGACATCACTCTTTGTCACCTGCCATCACTTCCCAGGTGAACAGAAAATAACAGAATTTTAGCATCTCTATGTGAGAAGTACAAATCTCTCATAAGTTTCAAGAACATGGAAGTCGTAAAACAATACAATGCTTTTATATGCAAAATCTAGTAATTATTTCTGTGTCAAAACAATACAAAAACTCATAGGTCTAGATATTGTGTCTGCTGCTAAACTGAAACTGAGATAATACAATTGTAAAACCATTTTGACTTATTTTCTTGAGGTTTTGCAAGTTAACTCTGTATGTTCCTGTTTCTACTATTAAAACATACATTTGCACAGGTATATAGTTTATGAACATTTCTGTTCTTGTCCAGTAGGGTACACTGTGGACGCATCCTTGAAGCTCAGTACTGTACAAACCCAGTTCAACACACACTTCTGCACCAGTAGTTTAATGCACACATAACATATAGTTCTCTTACATTTGTAAGGCATGCATATGAATCATTTTACTATTCACAAATGACATATGATTATTTACAAAATTTAAGATAGCTGGGCTGGCAATGTCACATGTCTATATAAATCATATTAATATATTCAAGTGACATAAAATTATTTAAATCATTCCAGATAGTTGGACTGGCAGTTTTTCCCTGGTGTCACTTTTCTCCCCTCCCTGAAAAATCAAGCTATTATTTCAAGTGACCCTTGAGAAAAGTTGCTCAAGAGGGTTGAACCTATCTGGGAATATCTTACCCCATTCCCTGTCTTGACACTCCGGCTGCCTTGGCATTGCTGACTCCAGTACCATGCTGCACTGTCCCATCATATGCCTGCAACCCTAGGCTCCACCATAGTAATTTGCGATTTTCCTGGCTTTCTCCCTGTAGCTGCAGATCCCCCTCAAACTCCTCCTGCCTTGTACTGCAAATACTTAGCACAAGGGCCTACCTGTCTTGGTAAAGTTTCATAATGTTAACATGGTACAATTTGTGCCCTTGCCTCCTGCCTAACAATTCTACCAAATAGTTAAAATCACTGACCTTCCTTGTCACCTTGTAGGGTCCCTCTCAGGCTGCCTGCAGCTTGTTGTGTCTGACAGGAATGAGAACCATTACCTGCAGCCCTGCAGCAAACTCTCTAGCTTGAGCATTCCTGTCATACCAGACATTTTTCTGCTGTTGAGCTTCTGCCAGGTTCTCCTAGGCCAAGCCAATGAGTTCACAGAGCCTTGTCCTGAGGTCTAGGACATATGCAACAACAGACTCCTTGTGGGATTCACACTCACCCTCCCACTCATCTCGAATCAAATGTAGAGGTCACTTCACCCTATGCCCATACAGCAACACAAAGGGTGAAAAAACAGTGGATTTCTGGAGAACCTCTCTGTAAGCAAACAACAGATGGGGCAAATATTTGTCTCACACCCTCTTAAACTGGTCTGCAAATGCCCATAGAATCATCTTGAGTGTAGAGTTTAACCTCTCAACAAGACCATTAGTCTGGGAATGGTAGGGATGGTCTTTAGGTGCTTTACCCCACAGTACTTCCACAACCAAGACAGCAGGTCTGACATGAAATCAGTACCTCTGTCAGTCAGCATTTCTTTTGGGAAACCTACCCTGCTGAAAATCTGCCACCTTTTCTGCCTCAATGGAGGACAGAGCCACTGCCTCAGGGTATCTGGTAGCATAATCTACTATCACTAGGAAATACATTTTCCTTGTGGAACTTGGGGTTCTCTGAGGCCTCCCAATTTCCATAGCTACACTCTGAAATGTCTCCTCAATCACAGGCAAAGGCAGCAAAGGAACTTTCACCTTGTCTCTTGCCTTGCCTACCATTTGGCACTGCTGACAGGTACTGCAGTACTCTGTCACATCTCTAGAAAGCCCAGGCCAATAAAAGTTCTGCATAACATGTCTCTTTGTGCATTTTATACCCATATGACCTGCAAAGGGAATATCATGGGCTATGGCTAGAAGTGCTAGATGGTAGGCTCTGGGCACTACCAACTGCTCTATTCTCTCACCCTCTAGCCCTCCCTCAGGGGTCCACTCTCTATACAGTAACCCTTTGTTCCAGTATACATATTCTCCCTTCCCATGAGAATCAGGTGCCTCACTAGCTACCTCCCTCAGGCCTTGTAATGTAGGGTCTGAGAGCTGAACCTGTCTCAACTCTCTCTTTATAACCCTTTCCAGCTCCTCTTCCACAGGATGTCTGCCATCCTCTGACAGAGCTGCCTCACTGTCAGCCTGGGTACTACTATTACTCACCTCTGCCCTTGCAATCATTCTGTCCAAGGGAACATCTGTACCCACAAGCAGCTGTGGATCACCTTCAGTCTCACTGCTACAGGTAGCTCCCTCCCTGAAGAAACCACCTCACCAGTTCTGTCTGCAAGTATACGGTCTGTCTGGGTCTCCCCCAGGCAACCAGATCCACATGCTTGTCTCCTAGCCTGACTGCATGTCACTGCATGACCACATGGCACTGCATTATCAAAATCATTCCCTATCAGGACATCTGCAGGGATATCCTCAAACACACCAACTTGCTGGCTTCCTTTTCCACCCTCCTAGTCAAGGTGAACCCTAGCCAAAGGTATTTGGAATGGGGTCCCTCATAAAGCTCTGACTGGAGTAGACTAACCAAGCAAATGGTGCTCCTCTGTAACCATTGCATGCTTCACAATGGTTAAGTAACAGGCTGTGTCTTTCTTAGCCATGGCCTCTTTCCCATTCACTAAGATAGGATATAACCTCTTGTGGTAGATTGGTACCCATGTTGTCTTGAGACAACCTACTGTTGGCATTTTGTCAATCCCACTTACTGGCTTTCCCAGCTTTTGTTCCCCACCTTGCCTCTGTGGACATCTATATGCTACATGGCCCCACTGGTTGCAGTTAAAACATTTAATTCTTAGTCCTGGATGTGTACCTGGACTAGTGGCTTCCTCTGCTACTGGCAGACTCTGTTAGGGCAGTCTGGGTTGCCCACCATGGGTTCCCTTAGACTCATGAGCAGCACTGGGTGTCCCTCTCCTGTGCAGTGATGCTCTGCTTGCTATGTATAGGTCTCCCTTCTTCCCCAACTCATCTGCATTAGTGGATTGTCTATCAGCTAACCAGATTCACATGTCCTCAGGCAAAGTGCTAAGGGCTTGTTCCCTCACCAAAAGGTCTGCCAGCCTTTCAAAAGTGATGACCTGACATCCACTCACCCACCTATGAAAATAAGTGCTTAGTTCAGCAACATATTCACTCGCACTTTCATCTGCCTTGCGTCTATGCTCACTAACCATTTTCTTATAAGCTTCAGATGTTATAGGTTCATAGGTTCATAGGTAGGTACTAGGCTATTGGCCCAAGGGCCTATACAAGCCTAGCCAAAAAGGTACTGTGGCTTTTGCCATGCAATAAAATTATTTTCCTTTGCCCCTGTCGAGCAGAGCCAAAGAGGTGATCCCTGGGGTGACTTTCCTATTTCTCATCCAATCATCAAGATTTTTCTTGAGTGCTAATGAGAAGCTTTGTTTGATATACATAGGCAGTTTGTTCCAGAGTATGGAAAGTTTCTGGGACAGGACTCTATCCCTCCAGCATGTTCTTTTTGTTGTGGTGACAGGGTTTAGGTCCCTAGAGCATGTAGCTTGGAGGGACTGGGATTTCTTTAAGTGGAGCATGTCCAACAGCTTTGGGTTTGACATAGCATTGTATGTTAGACAGAGATCGCCTCTGAGTAGGTGATATGTGATGGAGTAAAGCTGGAGTTTTTTGAGGAGGTCTGTGTAGGGCATCTGTTTGAGGCCAATAATCCTCTTTGTGAGGTATTTCTGCGGCCTTTCCAGTTGTTGTAGATGTCTTGTGTGGTACATACCAAAATTGGTGTTGTACTCTATAATGGGTCTAATGAGCGACAAGTAGAGAGGAACAATTACCTCTTTTTTGCTGGATGAGAAACCTTTTGTGATGAGGTGTGCCACACAGAAGGATTTCCTAACTACTGTGGTGATGTGATTATCAAAAGAGAGACTACTGTCCATCTGTGTCCCAAGATCTCTTATCACACTTTTGGTGTTAGCTATGTGGTAGCTCATGGGTACAGAGTTTTTACCAAAGGAGATGACAATGCACATTTTTGGCATTGAGCTTGAGGACATGGCTTTGACACCAGGCATCTGTCTCAGTGAGGCCCTTTTATAGGATGTCCACATCATTAGGAGTTTCAATTATGGCTCCTATTTTGCAGTCATATGTGAAGTTTGTTAGCCAAAGACCTTCTGTTTTAGCCTGTACTTCAAAAAAGTAGATACCAAACAGGAAAGGACCCAGGACTGAACCCTGTGGTACTCCAGTTGTCACTGTTCTGAAGTCGGATTTGGAGTCTGCTACTTTCACAATGTGGGTTCTGTCAGTGAGCCAGTTGGCAACCCATCTTGCGACATAGGGATTTATATCTAGTTTAGTGAGTTTATCTATAATTCCAGAGTGTAAGATTGTGGCAAAACCCTTGGTGAGATCTAGATAGGCTGTGTGAACCACCTTACCTATGTCTACGGCTTTGGTGACTGCTTAAAAGAAGTCTATCAGGATTGGGAGAAATGATCTGCCTTTTACAAACCTGAACTGGGTGGTGTCCAGAGTTTGGAGATTACCAATGTCTTTGTTTATAAGTTCCATGATGATGCGTTCCATGGCCTTGCAGACCAGGCTCGTTAGTCTAATGGGGCGGTAGGTCCTGGTGTCCTTGGTGGCTCCCACTTTGTGGACTGGGATAACCATTGCTGTGCACCTTTCAGTGGGCACAAAGCCTGAGGAGAAGCTAACATAGGTGGGTGCTAGTTCATTCTGTAGTTCATGTAGAACGCAGCCTGGGATGTTGTCAGGTCCCATGGATGCTGTGTTCTTGGCTTTGGAGAGTGTAGTTTTGATCTGTGCAGATGTGATTACAGGATCTTTGCATTCTTCTGGTATAGAGATGTGCCCTTTGGAGGGTGAGAGGGGGATAAAGTTACCACTGAACCTATCTGCCAGGATGTTAGCAATATCAGTTTGTTCTGTATATTTAGAGCCAGTGTGCTGTAACTCAGAGCAGATCTGAGTATTGCCATTGAGATTCTTGACATAGCTATAGAATGCTTTGTGGTTGTCTTTAGAATCAGTGGCCATTTTGTTTTCATAACTAGCTTTGGAGGATTTTATGAGGGATCTCAGCTTCTTAATGAGGCTGACCAGTGAGTTCTTCCAATCATTGGATTTTACTCATTTTTTGCAACAGTTTCTTTCTTCTGTTGTAGAGTTTGTTTATGACAGGGAACCACCAGATTGGCATCCTTTTTTGGAGGATAGCATCTTGGTTCTGTTAGGGATAGCATGATCCATGCACTAGTGTAAGTGCTTATAATGTGTGTTGGTGCAGGATTCAGCAGTCGTACCTCTATTGTCTGTCTGCATTGGTGTCATGAAGTTTGCCATTTCTGTCTTAAGAAGCATGAAGTTGGCTTTGGAAACATTTTTTATGGTTGTTTCCCTAATAGGGGGTGGGGCGGGATGTGGATGTCTAGGCTGATTAGCTTGTGGCCGGATCTGACCAACAAGGAATTGACCTCTGGTGTGGAACACTGGTCACCCATGTTGGTAATGACCAGGTCTGGGATATTGCTGCCCCTGGTAGAGGTGTGGATAAGTTGATCCAAGGCATTTGAATTTATGAATTCCAGAAAATGTTGAGCAAAAGAGTTGTTACATGAGTAGTTTTCCCAGTTAATGGTGGGATAGTTGAAATCACCCATTATTAGGGTGTTGGTTTGTACCCTAATATTTTCCAGTGTATCAATAAATGAGGAGTGGGAATCCTGGGGCATGGTGGGGGATCTGTAGCAAGTTACAATTTGGATTGCGGTCTTGCCCAGAGTTAGTTGTACTTGGATAATCTCGGATGAATTAGGCTGAGCAACTAGCCTGGAGGTGTAGATATCCTTAATGAATGTGGACATGCCTCCGCCTTTAGCGGTTTGGTCCACGTTAGGTGGCCAAAATGTGTGGTATAAATTATAGCCTGGTAATGCAGTGGTGCTGTCTGGAGCCTTGAACCAGGTCTCTGTCACTGCACAGATGTCGATGTTCTCCATTTTAGGGAGTGCCTCGAGTGAATGAATTTTGAGATTTAGACTTCTAGCACTGAGTAGCATTACCCTCAGATTTTGCTTGCTTGTACCTGTTGGTGACTTTGTTATTTGAACCTTGCCTAAAAAAGGCACTAGAGGGGTGGCAAGAGCCTTAGCCAGTATCCGGAATCCCAAGGGAAACAGGTGCAGGCCATCTCTGGCAAAGCATCACGGTCTGTCGATCATGTCATCCCAGGCAGACAGATACTGGATCCCCTTAGAATGACACCAGAAGCATAGCCAATTGCTGAAGTCAATCATTTTGTCCTTGTACTGTGGTATCATACTGGGTGATGGCAGGATGCTACTCAGGGCTAGGGTCATACTTGCCTGGACTACAAGATCAGAGAGCTCATCCATGTCTCTTTTCATGTAGTCAAGGGAGGTACGTCTCAGGTCATTCACACTAACATGGACAAGGACAGTGTCATAGTTGTACTTGTCATGGAGTGACCTGAGTGTGTGCATTATGTGGTGGATCCTGGCACCAAACAGGCAGCTGACAGTAGCTATTGCCTTGTTTAGCCTGGTGAGTGGGACATCAGTGTGCCTGACTATAAAAACATCTATGACTAGAGTGTTGGGTACATTTGTGGACTGTGTCATTTGGGTTGTGTTGGGGGGGTGGAGGTTGCATGCACATCTGCTATGGAGGTCTCTGTTGCTTGAGCAGATTTTTATTGAGAGCCTTCGTGAATGTAGGTGAGTGTTTTATTTTGCTATGTGTGTGTTTTGATGGTGTAGGTTTTGAGGGACTATGTGGTGTGGTGTGGTGCAAGTGCTTACCTTCTCCTCTTGACTGTCTAGTCCAGTCTTGAGTGAAGAGAGCATTGCTTCCAGTTTGGCTATATAAGTGCATCTCTCACAGGTTGTAGTGTTAGCTGGTAGGAGGAGAGGGTTGTCTGTGTACATGAGGCAATTGTTGCATTGCCCCAAGATGCTCAGATTCATTATGTAAACAGGAGAAGACACCAGGAGCTGACCCTTACACATGCCTGAATAGGTGCTTATTTATTAAGTACTAAAAACTGTTTTCCTCTAGACAAGTAAGGAAAGTTGAGTGCTGTAGTAATTTGTAACTTATTTAGTGCTAACAATGAGTTCTGAACAAGTGCTAAGCACAAAGAAACAGATTTGAGTGCTAAAGCTGAAAACCTGGCTAGTTCTAAGGGAAATTTTGAAGAGCAGACTTTATGGCACCGGGAATATTTTAACCCTAGCTAAGCGGCAATGCATAAAGTGTATTTTTTTTTAGTATAACAGTAGCAAATGAGCAAATTGATTTAAACAATTTAACCAATAAAAAGCTAAAAACTGAGCCCCATTCCAGCAGTCTTCAATCAGACAAGTTCTGTCTGCACACTCCTGCCACTAGGGAGAAGGGGAACCTTCTCCAAAAAAAGATGGTCTGGATTAGTGCTCAAGTTATACAAACAAAACTAGCTTCAGCAGGTCTGAATTTAGTCTATGCTACAGCAAACAAGGCGTACCAATTTCAGAAAGAAACAGTTCAAATAAGCAACACAATAAGCCTTTAACCAGAAACTCCCAGCTCAGAAGGGCAGAATATACCCTCTCCACCCACAAGAGTGCAGACCATGCCTTCTTAATGTAAAATAACTGGCCCAAGTGATTAAACCAGAACTAATATACTCTTAGAATAACAGACACTAAGCCTTCAATCAGCAACTCCCAACTTAGAAGGATGTAAGCTACCTGTCATACCTCTCAACTGAACAGATTTTCACAGAATGTCCAGATTTTTGCATCATATTTTTGGTGTGCTTCTCCTAAAATCTGCACCTTCCTGGCAATACCTGAGGATTGAAGTAATTAAATAATTACAAACATTTGAGTTTAAGACTCCAAATCCTTCAGAAAATTCATGCTAATGCAAAACCTATTATTCTATCAACTATCTAAGTTTGTAAGAGCAATATTTGAAATCTGTCCCTATTTGTCTCCCCATCATTGTAGGCTTTGTCCAGATTTATTGCTCTAGGTTGACAGGTATGCTACCTGTCCTGCCATAACAGTGCAGACCAAAAACCTTAATGTAAAACAACTGTTCTAAAGCCCAAGTGCTTCAAACAAAGGCTTAGAATAACAGTTACAATTTAATCTGGCTACTAACAAACAGTAATAAATGCAGCAGAATAAATGCAATAAAGTAGGAAGAAACACAAATGCAGTAAAAGCAGATGAATAAAGTGCAACATTTTTCTTTTTATATAACAATAGAAAACGGGCAAACTGATTTAAACAAATGACCAAATAAACCAGTAAAAAAGCTCAAAACGGATCCCTGTTCCAGCAGTCTTCAAGCAGACAAGTTCTAACTGCACACTCCTGCCACTAGGGTGCAGGGGAACCTTCTCCAAAAAGATGGCCTGGATTTGTGCTCAAACAAAGCTAGATTTAGCATATCTGAATCTAGTCTATGCTACAGCAAACAAGGTGCACCAATTTCAGAAAGAAACAGTTCCAATAAGCAGGCACAATAATTCTTTAACCAGAAATTCCCAGCTCAGAAAGGCAGAATCTAACCTCTCCTCCCACAAGAGTGCAGACCCCAACCCTTCCTAATGTAAAATAACTGGCCTGAAGCCCAAGTGCTTAAACCATAACTAATACACTTTTAGAATATTTTAGAATAACAGACACTGAGTCTTCAATCAGCAATTCCCAATTTAGAAGGATATAAGCTACCTGTACTGCCACAACAGTGCAGACCACAAACCTTCTTAATGTAAAACTGGTCGGAAGCCCAAGTGCTTAAACTGAAAGGCTTAGAATAACAGTCACAATTTAATCAGGCTACTACCAAACAGTAATAAATGCAGGAGAATAAATACAACTGAGTACTTTTAAGACGAGGCAAAAGCAAAATAAAGTGCAATTTTTTTTAGTAAAGTGCAAGGAGAGAGGAAGGAGGAGCAAAAGAAAAAATCAAGGTTAAGAATTTAAGTGGGTTGGCCTTCTAAAATGTTCACTCTATATTAAGTAGAGTGAATACCAGACTGGGAGGGGTGTCCCAGATCAAATTTACAGTAGGGACGGGCAATTGCAAAGCCACCAACTATAACAACACTACAAGAATAGGGTGGGAGGGAAGGAGAAAAACAGTATCAGGACAGATGAGAAACATAAAACAATGCCGAAAATGTAAAAAATAATTCAGTCAGGCAAAATTAAGACAATGCAGAACACTGAAAGGTTAAAATGCCAAGAAATATACTTATTAATCAGCTATATATTTCCAGATTGTTTGAGAATCCCACCAGCCAGAATGCCAGGAGTTTCCAACAGTGTATGCAAGAATTTACAGAAAGAAACTATTTTTAAATCAGCAAGCCTTGAAGCAATCAGATAACACAAAAGCTGTTAGACCAGTTTTATAAACTCCACCTTAGAAAGAGGGGGGAAGCAGTTTCAGGAGAGTTGAAAGACATAAAACAATGCCAGAAAATATATAAAATAATTCAATCAGGCAAACAATAATTCAGTCAGGCAAAATTAAGACAATGCAGAAGTCTGGAAGGTTAAAATGCCAAGAAATATACTTATCAATCAGCAATATATTTCCAGATTGTTTGAGAATCACACCAGCCAGAACATCTGGAGTTTCCAACAGTGTATGCAAGAATTTACAAACAGAAACTATTTTTAAATCAACAAGCCTTGAAGCAATCAGATAGCACAAAAGCTGTTAGACCAGTTTTATAAACTCCACTACAGAAATGGGGGGAAGCAGTTTCAGGAGAGATGCGAAACATAAAACAATGCCAGAAAATATATAAAATAATTCAGTCAGGCAAACAATAATTCAGTCAGGCAAAACATTCTAGCAAACAGTTCTTTACAACATTATAATTTAAACAATCGGTATCAGACAGTTTAGAAATTACAGTTAGTGTTTTACCATGAGGTAAGGGGGGTCAGGAACCGTACCCAGAGGCCTTGGTCAACATTATACTGCTTAAATACCTTCTCAATCATATGAATGAAACTATCAAAAGTACCCCCCTCTGTGAATTGTGGAAGAAATTTACTGACCTTTGTGGCTTCTGTGGTTTAGTTATTCCCTTCCTCATAACCTCCATGACTCTGGCAAAGAGTCAGCATCTCCTGTTCATGTTGCCTTTGCCTCTCATTCTCCTCAGCCTGCAGATGTCTCAGTCTCTATGCTGCTTTTATTTCCAAATGCTTGGCCTCCAACTCAAGACTCTTTAACTCCAGACAGATTTTTAAGTCATCTGTGGAAAGGTTGAGCTGTCCATTTTCTGAGAGTTGTACATCTCCAAGACCAGTCTTATTGTTCTCCTGGTGGCTATTCTGTGATGCAGCTGTGATTAAGGCTGCAATCACGTCTGCTTTAGTCAGGTTGCATGCATCAGTCCTTTAGCCTGGTATATCTTAGCCAAGTGGCTCCTTGTCAGCTTGACATACTCCTCTGCTGACATGCTTGCCTGCTTTCCCTGACTAACTAAGCTAACAAAAAATGAAACAATTGTGATATGAACTCTGAATGTTCACTGCATGGTTGACTGAGAGTACAATCACCTTCAGTGACCACTGTACACAGACTACAGCAATTCAATATCCACAACACTACAAGCCAATTAATATGTGATGTGGCTAACTCACCACTGTCAACCAATTAATATTTCATGTGGATATCTCACCACTGCCAAACAATTAATATGTGACACCCATGCACTAGCACAGTAATCAAGGAGTCTCAATCCTCACCTCTAGCACCAGTGAGGGATGTACACTTGGGAGGATGACAAGTACACATACAGTAAAGTACAATTTCCCTTAAGAGCACACAGAGATCACAGTCAGTCTAGGGCTGGTTTCTCCTTCTCTCTTTCCAGATCCCCAATAAGATTCCCCACTGGCACAGCTATAGGGTTAAGATCTCAGCTGAGTGGTCAAGCCAAAACCTCCAGCACCCTCTCTGTCCAACCAGTGCTTTGTGTCCCTGCCCAAGTAGCTAACACACACAGTTTGAGATTTGATTTATATACAAACACACACACACACACTCCTGGGAAAGGCTGGCACAGGCTTACTAGCTATAACCCCTTCTGAGCAGACTAAAAAGTAGTTATCACTGCCACCAACCAGCTCTTTATCAGCTACTATAAGGCCCTTGCCAAAGGGAGACCAATCCTACTGTGTGATGTTACTGTTATACAAATGGTACTTATGACCAAGACCAAGGCTATTTAGGAGTGGCCTGTACAGTGTCACCAAATACATATGCAAGCACTCAAAGACCTTAAATATCTCTAACCAAACCAGCCACAATTAAAAGGTTTAAATATATTTAATAATAAATAATAAAAGAACAAGACAATACTCAAACAACAGTAACTACAGAGTTCAGAATCACAGGGAATATTGTAAAACAACATTGCAGGACAGTCTAAAATAAATACAGAAAACAGCTAAACTAATCTTTACTATATTCCTATATATATATATATATATGAAAGAAATTACTGTATCCTAGTTACTTACTATTTGCAAGGCAGAAATGCTGAAGATGAATGTTTATAGGTCAAAAACAAAATACAAAATGCAAAATCTGTCTCTGAGAGAGATCTTAAATTACTATCAAACATTACTGCTGGGTCAGCTCAGATGACACCACTCTTATTCACCTGCCTTCAGTTCCCAGGCTAACAGACACTAACAGAATTTTAGCATCTCTATTTCTGTGTGAGAAGTACATATCTCTCAGACGTTTCCAGAATATAGAAGTTGTAAAACAATAAAATGCTTTTACATTTGAAATATAGTAATTATTTCTGTGTCAAGACAATACAAAAACTCCTAACTCTAGACATTGTGTCTACTGCTGAACTGAAACTGAGATAACACAATTGTAAAACCATTTCAACTTATTTTCTTGAGGTTTTGCAAGTTAACTCTGTATGTTCCAGCTTCTACTATAAAAACATATATTTGCACAGCTATATAGTTTCTATACATTTCTGTTCTTGTCCAGTAGGGTACACTGTGGACACATCCTTGAAGCTCAGTACTGTACAAAACCTGTTCAACACACACTTCTGCACCAGTAGTTTAATATACGCATAACATATAGTTCTCTTATATTTGTAAGACAGGCATATGAATCATATTACTATTCACAACTGACATATGATTATTTACAAAATTCCAGATAGCTGGGCTGGTAATGTCACATTTTTATATAAATAATATTAATATTTTCAAGTGACATATATTACAAAATTCCAGATAGCTGGACTGGCACTATTTCCCTGGTGTCACATCATATATCAGACAAATTCAACTTTTCATTTCTTCATGCAACACTGTTATTTTAATCTTTATACTTTTTTTCACAAGACCTCCTTGTATACTAAACCATCCTTCATTCTCCTCCAGTCATCTATAACATGCAGTGTCTCTGTTCTAAATTTTCCCTCCCTCCTCTGTATTTTGTCATTTAGTTTTAGTGAGTTTTTCTCTTTTCTTACTTTTCTCACCTCATCCGCTCTTTGCCTACTGTCAGCCTACCAACCTGTATCTCAGCTGTTTTTGAATAATTTATAAACTGCAACGAGCACTTCTTTTATTTTTTTCACCATATATTTTGTATGATACATTATTTTTTACTTGTAACAGAAGTAAAATTATACCTCTGCCATTTTGGTGTTTTAAGTTATTATCACTAAATTACATCATATTGCATTGATGTTTTTTTTTGTTTGTGTTTTTAATTGTTTCATACAGTATTTTATTTACTTATTTACTGATAATTGATTGTATGCCATGGTGGTACGGCGGTAGTGTTGTTACCTCACAGCAAGAGGTTCTCCCGTTCAATTCTCGGCTTGGCTTGGGAGTGCCTTCTGTGTGGAGTCTGCATGTCCTCCCTGCGGTTGGGTAGCATTCGAAAGACATGCGTGTGTAAATGGGTGTGCCTCCGTTGAAGGTTGGGCATCGAGCTGGCACCTCGGCGTTTCATAAAAGTCTACTGCTAATCATTAGCGGACCAGACTTCCGCTGTGGTGACCCCTTACCGGGAAAAGCCGAAAGACAAACAAAAAAACATTTACTGATAATTGATTACTGGGAAAGTCTGAGTTGGCATGAGCCCATTTTCTCAGGAAGCCCAGGGAGAAAATCTCCAAAGAATTAAAATCATTTTAATAATAATAATGATAATGATAATAACAACAATAATAATAATAATAATAATAATAATAATAATAATAATAATAATAATAATAATTTTACAGTCTTTAAAATAATAAAAAAATAATAAATAATACTAAATTAGACATAATCTGAATATACTGGTTAAGAGTAGATGCAATGTATATGGCAAGGATTTAATAGTTAGGGAAAATGTTGCCAGTTTATAGAGAGATTAAAGGTAAGTGTTTATAACACAAACAGGAATTTCAATATGAAGTGAGAAAAAAGCAGGCTTATGGTATATTTAGAGAGAAGGCCAGGAAAGAACAGGTATTTTTTCACATTTAGAGATATTATTTAAATTGGGGTTGAGCAAGAACAGAACCAACTTTTGGCTAGAAAGTCTTTCACAATGGTTTTGTCAGATGGTAGGGAAGGTATTGACCTGATGGATAGAGATAAGGAGTTTCAGGCCTTAGCAACATGGTATGAGTGCAGACAATGCCCACCAGATTTGATAGACAGGAGCTTTTGCATGTGTAATCATTGTTCTGAGTCATACTTAGACTGGATGATTTTTTTTGGTTCTTTCGTTTTGATGTATTTACATGTGATGCATTCTTTGGCACCAGTAGGCACCAGCAGTGTGCAACTGCGCTGTCTGATATTGGAGGATCTTTAGCCTCTAATAATGATGGCAAGAATGAGATGGCAAAGTCAGGGGATGTAGAGAATGTTGGACACCTTGAGTATAATGCTACATCATCTCTTCAGAGTATAGATGCAGTATCTATACCTGTGCTTACCCAGAAAATGCTACCATCTGAGAGTGATACTGGGTAACTGTAGATAAGGAAAGTATGATGAGCTCCAGAACAGACATGTCTGAATCTGCCCTTAGCTGTCTTGGGCAGAGGGAAATGCATAGGGACTTTAGAATCGGTGCTGATTTCTAATGTATGTGCAATGCCATCATGGAGACACACGTGAGTTCCACCAGAACTTCAGCAGTGGTTGTGAAGGTGACCTAAGCTGTGTATACTAATTTAAGAAAGGCTATGACCCATATAGGTGACTTATTGGATATAAATTAATCACGCATTGGAATTTGCAGTGTCTATTTTGGTTCATCTGTCAGGGATAAGGGCCTGCCATCACAGCTGATGATCTGGCATGTCATGACATGTTAGTTGACATGGCTGTGGATGAAAAAAATCCTGCCCCCCCACCTGCTAGCATGTCCACTACAGGATCAGCTATGGATATGTTTATACCTAGGAGAGGCTGCCAACGGGGTCGCTGTCATCTTACAGCAGATATAGGTTGTGGGCAGGTAGCATCTTGCTATGTGATTCAAAGTCATAGGACAATCAGTGCAACTCCTGTTAGCATTAGCTCTCATATGTGGTCACAACTGATTCCTCTGTCATGCATGCCTTGGAGCAGTCCAGCAGAACAAGGTGCAGTACTGCACCATGTACTGCGGCTGTCTTCCTACAGAAACACACACACATACACACACACACACACACACACACACACACACACACACACACACACACACACACACACACATGTGCCAATGCACACTCAGCACTACAGACCCAACACATCCCACTCACCCACTAATCCTGAACCTCCTAAACATTAACTGCCCCGACCCAAAAAAAAGTTCTTACACTACCCAAACCTGCACATTTTCATTTGGGACACCACAACACTCACATACTTTACTGTAAAAAACATGCTTTCCTGTACTGCCTTGTCCGTCTGCGCATACAATATTAAGTGTGCCTTGCCTTGAGTACATTGTGAACAGAGTTGCCTATGTCAGATGTGCAGTATGGCCTGCCTGTGCATGACAAAGCACAGTTTGTTTTACATGAATAACTATTACTACTGTATATTTGCTTAACTGTTTCATACTTACGTTGTAAAACTATATGCAATTCAATGTCTCTTTGCTAGTGCCACAGTATACTGTACCCTGTCAGCCCCTAGTCCTGGTTCCTCCTTTAACTCCTCATCTGTCACAGCTGCCACTGAATGTTGTTCTGGGAACTGAGGCTACCTTTCTACACAGCATACACAGTAATTATTTTTGTACATGTGGCAGGGTAATAGTGCAGGTCACCACCAAATGTATCCATACAGTGAAGGAGTAGCTTCACCAGTCCAAACACACATTCAGTGATGTTTCTAAACTAAGCTAGGGCATGGATGTGATTGTGTTAAATTTGGCTATGAGGATTCTTAAGTGGTGTTATGAGCCAGGGTTCCAGGGCATATCCAGTATTGCCCATTAGATACTCCTGCAGGAAGCCATCCTATGCAATTCACTGATAAAGGTCACATTGGTGCATATGTGTAAGTAAAGGAAACAGCCTGGGTGCCCTGAGCGCTTGTGCACGCGCACACACACACACACACACACACACACACACACACACGCACGCACACATACGCGCACACGCGCGCACACACACACACACACGCGCGCGCGCGCGCACACGCACACATGCATGTGCACACATGCACGCACACACACAAGCATGTATACGCACACACACACAAACACAAGCATGCGTGCACACACACACACACACACACACACACACACACACACACACACACACACACACACACCTTGCATGTGATACCCTGTGCATTACAAACCACCCATTTGTTGCTGGAGTAGTATACTTTTGATTCATATACAAACTTCCCAGTCCACCAGGTGGGACCTTTATTTCAATATGGGTACAGTATAGAGCCCCCATAACCTCAGAAAAGTGGTTAATAGCACATAGATGCCCCAAATAGTGTTTGGTCTCTCCTCTGGGGTGTCTAGGAACCACATATGTTTCTACAAAATGCTGAAGCATGGCACCAGGGAGCTGGTTGAGTATTCATGAGGAAGATACCTAAGATATTCCAAATGCCTCCCAAGTGGGCTGCTGAAATGTCCCTGGAACTAATATAAATAAATCAATATATACTGTAGTATCCATTGGGATAGGCACTCCATGACTCAAAGAGGGCGGCAGATGAATCCAACATATGTGTACTATATGTTTTATGGTGTCCCTGTCCACACAGTAACGGTCACCTATGTTGATGTCATGGAAGGTATGAAGTGTTAAGTGCAGTCAGAAGACACTGAATCTTCAGGTGCAATGTCACTCAAAATCAGCTGCAATGGCTACTATAAGATCCTCTTGCACATACAAGTGCACAATAGTTGTAGCAAACCCTAACATTGTTCATTACCTCACACAGCCTGATCAGAAGCATCTGTCCATGTACTTATCTAAAGTGGGAGCAGTGCTTTTATAAAACATTTAAATATTTCCAGATGTTTCCACCATGTAGTTTAACCTTATTAACATACCCAGAGCTTAATTATATAGTCCTTAACATATAACATGACCGACTGTGTTCTTTTGGTTAGCATCTTCATGTAGTTGGGTTTAATTGCACATACCCTGTGCATTACTGCTCATTGTGCAAAGTCATTCACTGTGATGTGATAAAGTTGTATAAATCTGGTCCTTTGTATGTTTATAGGCAGATAAATACTAATTAATCAGCTATATAGACTAATTCCATCCCTTTGAAGTCTGAAGTGTTGCTAATGAGATTAAAAGTCAATGTTATAAACATGACAATAAAAAACAAAAAAACAAAAAAACAATTATATAAGTTGACCAGACAAATCATGCCATATAGATCGATCATTAGTAAGGAGAAATATTATCCATGCAGCTGATTAATAATTTGAAAGGTAAGTAATAATGTAAGTAATAAAAGAAGAAAAGTATGCAGACTATATGATAGAAAATTTCAAAAACTGTTTTTGGAATAATGTAACTGTATGAAGAAATGATGACCAAGATAAAATATATGAGGACTCTGTGGCTGAAATAAAAGAAGGATGGAAAGGAAAATGTTTTATATAAAATAAAGATTACTATGACTAGGAATACAACGAGGAGAAGCATCTGCTTAGAAAGAATACGAACAAATAGATACATACAAGTGATAAACAATATAATCTCATATAAATGCAAGAGATATATAAAGTTTAATTTGAAATTAGAAAAAAATATAGCTAAAATAAATAAGATATGATCGTATCAGTTATCCATTCAAACAATACTCAAGGCTTCTAGAATTTGATAGCTGATAGATTAAGAGGGAATGAAGTTCAAGCTAATTGGATCAAAAGTAAAAAAGAATGGTTTGACTATTACAAAGGGAAATTCAGCATTTCTAAAGGAGAGTTGGGAAATGAGGGGAAGTGGCTTTGAATGAAATAGAGGAATTAAGATAGGATAGTTGAAATAAAAGTTTGAAGAAGAAACAATAAGGGCATATTTTAGGAATTAAAAATGGCAAACTGATGGGTGTGGATACCATATTTTCTTAAATAAAGAAATGAAATCATGTGCATCGACAAATATTTTACAAAAATAATTGGAGATGGTAATTAAGACCTGTCACTTTGCTTGCACATGTAGATGAGGTGAAATTATTTTAATCTTTGAAAAAAGGGAAAAGAAAAATCCAAGTCTATGTAGACCAATCACCCTATTAGATGTAGCATTAAAATATTTTGTTCTGTTGTATTATATAAAAAAGAAAAAAAAAAGAGATATCAAGACTTGGATCATTTAGAACCGAGTTTTCATATTGTGACAAGTTGACTAAGTAGGCATGTTTTGTCTTTAACATCTAATTGAAAAAAAAATATGATTCTGTGACTTTTACGATGTTTTGGTAACTTGGTTAAATAAAAGCTCTGGCAGATAAAGTCAAAGGTGATTATTTAAAAAGTTGTTAGCTATAGTAAGTGAATTATATTCACAAATAGGTAAAGTAAAGATAAACAGAGCTGCAGACTACACTGATTGAATTAGTATAGATAATGAAATTAGGTAAGATTGCCTCTTGGGTCTTTGGCTATTTCTGACATATAATGATGTGATAACTAAACAAGCTTTGTTAAATAAAGGACATATTGTACAAATAAGGCAAGATAAGATACCAACATGTGATATGTTAACAATCTGTTTTAGATACTTTTAGCTTCTCCACATGAAAAGGCCATCCCTTAAATTATGGTGGATTATTAAGGAATTCATGCCAAAAAAATCAAAAAATTATATTTTACTAAAACATGGGTGGTTTTAAACTCTAGATACTTACACTTATTTACAAATTTGAATTTCTATAAATTTCACATTCAGTACTTAAAGGTATAACTGAAAAAAAAATAGCTGCTGTATGGCACTTAGATAAAAAAATTGAGAATATCATATAATGGCTTACTGACAACAGCTAAAAGTGAAATTAACAATCTATGAGTTAGAGAATTGTGGTCAGAACGGAAATGTCTAGGTAATACAGAAATTAATATGACGTACATTTTTTCTGTCCCAATCATTTTCAGAAATTTACATCAGAGAGAAATTTGGACTGATGTGGGAGCTAGTGCTATGATTTGTGAAAGTACTTTCAAACTGGTTGAAAATTACAATGTTGCAAGTGGGAGGATGTTTAAATGGCTACAAACTGAAAAAAGAAGATAAAGAATGTACAAAAAGTATAAATTTTAATCGACTACTCAAGAAATGAGTAATTACATCCTGTAAAATTATAGTCTTATCTAAGAAACTGGGTTTATATTATAAGCTCAAAAGACCATTTAATCGAATACATAAACAGTGACACATATTTACCAAACCATGAATACACTGAATGCCGTAAACTGCAAAACTTAAAATCACGAATCGTCATACTCGGCAAACCCCATCACCTGCGACATACTACCTACCCAAACAAAACAAATAAATCATATACATACACAAACCAAAACCCTACTTCAAACCCTAAAGTAAAGCACCAAAACCCTACTTCTAACCCTACACTAAACCTTACATACATTACTATCTATGCATTTACCTTTACCCGCACCCTAACCCTAAGGTCCGTAACTATTGCACACTTACCTTACGGAGCTATACCGCAGACGGGCCAACTATGATGAATCAACATTTCGAATTTCCCGGTTTTGAACGTTCGCTGTGGTTCGTGCAATACGTGTTGCTCTTTTCATATTCGCTGAACAGGACCTTCAAGTTTCTAATATAAATACTAAGAAACTATGTAAAAAATATTAAGGGATGCTTTTCTTTATGTCTAAAAAATAGTTCATAAAATATGGGCAAATATAAACAAAACCATGAAAAACAGGAGCAAGTATTTCACATTTTTGCTCATAACTTGATATCAGCAAATAAAAGTTAAGTGACAATAAAAATCAGAAACATTTTATGGATTAAATAAAATATAAATTTTAGATTTATGAAAGCAATTTCTTGAAATCCGCGTATGAAAGGAATGTTTTTCCTTGTCTTTGCAAATAAGATGTGAAGAAGAATATTATCCATATTCAAATGGAATGTGACTTATTTGAAGGAATTGGGGAAACATGTAAGGATAGTATAAGAATACCTTGAGTTTTCATAGAAAATAATAAGGGAAATGTTAAATGATTTTTCTTCACAGAATGTTATCTAATTAATAAAGACTGAGTTACTGTTCAGTATAAGATATTCAAGCATGTACAATATTTAAGAAATAGGCATCCGAAAGGGAACTTGTTGAATAAATTAGAAGAATGAATGTAAAAAGTAGCATATAGAATAGTATTGCCATTATTTGCATTACTTTATAGATATACTGATAAATAGATTTGTGTGTATATATATATATATATATATATAGAGAGAGAGAGAGAGAGAGAGAGAGAGAGCGCTAACCCATGTGATGCAAACTTGTGATTCTTTACATTTTTTTGTTAATTATTACAACAAATCTGAATCATTGTTAATATATTTGCTTAGATATTTATACAGATATATGAATGTTCTTTTTAAATTGTATAAACCTTTAATGAAATAATACATTTTTCCATACTTTGGAATTGAAACAGGTTTACTGAAACTTGTCAGATATGTAGGATGCATGGCTAGGCTTAAAAGGTCTTAGTGGTCATTAGCCTAGTACACATCTATGAATCTATGAATCTATATTGTCTGTGGAATGTCAACACAACTAAGCAGATTTTCCATAGGCAGGCAAGAGTAATGTTCCTCTTTGTTTCTTTCAATAAGAATATATAAAAAGGTATACAATGAAAGTAGATAGGAGATAAGATAAGTCTTGTTTTGACTAATGATAAAATGAAACCATGGCCAGTGCTGTGTATGTTCTTCAATAAATTGTTTGCTTCCACGCAGTTCTGTTTAAATGATTACCAATCTGAAGTTTTGCAATATCTATATATATATATATATATATATATATATATATATATATATATATATATATATATATATATACACACACACATCACAGAGAGAGAGAGAGAGAGAGAGAGAGAGAGAGAGAGGGAGATACATTACTCTTATTTGTGTGCTCTACACATGAATCAATTTCTCTTAGGAATTGTGCACAAGTGGAAGTCCTCAACAGCAACTCATTTTCAAGCAACTGCATTTTTTATTTCTTGTTTTCTTTTATGGTTTTAATATGCTTCCAATTAAGGCAAGCACATTGGATCTGTTATAAAGCCTTATTGTGTTGTTGTTGGATCAACACTATTTTGAGCACAATGAGAATAAAAAAAAGAAAAAAAGGTGAAAATGAGAAATATATATGGCAGATGTTTTATCATTACTGATTATAAGAAAGACTTAGGTATTATACATTTTTTTATTACAGATCAAATGCACTCCAGACCACCACTTTGGAATCTATATATATTTAGTTGAATGTTTAATATAATGTGATATATGAATCAAAAATTTAGATCAATTAAAATAATGGTCTGAGCTACAATGAAAATCAAGTGCATTTTGTGACACAGTTTTTTAATTTTCATAACAGTCATAACTAGAATGATCATATCACACTGTGTGTGTTTGTGCATGTATATACCTGGTGCTTCACACCTAATTTTATTACCAAAGAATGGTTCCTTCTAAATTTCTCTTTATTATTTGTTGTTGATGTTTATCTGTCATAAATAGTAATAGCTATCTCATGAATTATTACATAATATTCTGTGTGTAAAAACAGATTTTATCATTATTATTTTCTAGAAATTTTCTAGAACTCAAACCCAATAATTTTTAGAAGAAAGTATATAAAATATTTATTCAATATCAGTTATTTATGTTTTTTATAATATACAGTGCTTCCATTAAACAAACATGCATACAGCTGTACCTGTATTTATTTGTATTGATAGTTATAGCTACAAAAATGTATATTTATATCATTATTTGTGAGTAAGTAAGTGCATGGCTATTGCCACTAGGTATGACCTGATCTGAAAAAATACAAGTTAGTTTTCTATACAAGATTTTCCTGGATTTGGAAAGGGAAAGAAAATTAAACTTTTAATATTCCACAGGGTTTTACATTTAAACTTCATTATTACATGTTCCTCCTATGACTGACTTTGCTTATCTGCTATTTGTTCACTGCTGAATTTTGATGTAATACTCCAAAAAAATGAAAAATACTTTTTTCACAAAGTATTCCTTCTCAGTTTTTTTTTTAAATATGAGCTGTTATATGATATAATCCTTTCACCTTAAAAGTAGGACTGGTAGTCACATACAGCAGTTGTTCAGCATGTTTGAGTCTCTAAGAAGCTGAAAACATCTCACCATCAAACACATAACATTCCACATGATCTTAAAACAAAACAGTGGTCAGTGCTGTGTAAATTGTTTGCTACCATGCAGTTCTGCATAAACTTTTAGTAATCTGATTTTTGCAATATATATATATATATATATATATATATATATATATATATATATATATATATAAAATCTTCTTTTCATATACATATATATATATATATATATATATATATATATATATATATATATATATAAAATCTTCATTTCCCATTATTCTTTTTGTGTCGTCTACATATGAATTCATTTCTCTTAAGAAATGTGCACAAGCCCTCAGCAGCAACTAATTTTTCAAGACACTGCTTTTTTTTTGTTTTTCTTTCTTTCTTGTTTTATTTTATGATTTTGATATCCTATAAGTTAAGACAAATAAACTGGATTTGTTATAAAGCATTATTGTGTTGTCGGGTCAGCAGTATTTTGAACACAGTGAGAATGAAAAAAGAAAAAAGGTGACAATGAGAAATATATTCCCACTGCTCTCTGGACCTCTTTATCTTAATTTCTCTCAGCTTTTTCTATGAACTTGTATACTGAACTCTTTATCCCCCTGTCTATGAGCTTCATATCTTACCTTCTCTTCCTTTATTGTATGGATGATTGTAGCTTGTAAATAGTTTGATAGCTGCTTTGATCATGCTCTGTACATGCTCAACAAACAGCTACGTTTTTGTAACCAAGTATTTACCACATTCTGATTTCTCTGTTATGTTCACATATTTTTTCAACCTTTGTAAATGTTATTTGTACTTTTGTGGAGCTTTTCTCCCCAGGCCAACACTGAAAAGGGCTCTAGCTCAGTCAGACATTCCCAGTCAACAAATGTCAAATAAATAAAACACACACACACATATATATATATATATATATATATATATATATATATATATATATATATATATATATGTAGTAGATGTTTTATTATTACTGATTTCTATAAGAAAGATTTAAGTAGCATCCATTTTTTTAATTATAGGTAGGACTGGCAGTCACGTACAACAGCTGTTCAGCATTTCTTAGACTATGCCAAGCTGAAAACATCTTACCCTCAGACTCATAATGTTTCACACCTCCTTTTCACTCCAGTATTGCATGTCACATATCAGAAGCATTGAGTTTTACTTCCATCCAAGGTTGTACCTCATGCTTTGCTGTTCATTGACCTACATTTTTTGATACTTTTTTCTTTTATCTTGGTTGTTCAGGTCAGGTTCATAAGTTCATTGGTTCATAGGTGTTTACTAGGCTAATGACCACAAGGGCCTTTTTAAGCCTAGCCATGCATTCCAAATCTCTAACAAGTTCTGTTACCCTTGATAAACGTAAGCATGGACCTGGGAGATGAACCATTTGCAGGTAATCTCTGTCAGTTAGACACATAGGTGCCAAACCAGGGATGAAGGAGTCAGGTCTTTAATTTTTTGTGTTTTTGATCATCATTGAGACTATAGAAAGACATTATTTGCTTGCTCTTCTCACCCTTCCATTAGGTCACTGTTTTGTTTTGGTACTGTCTAGCCATCTGAGCATCAAAAGCATTTCTTTTATTTTCTTAGGAAAATCTGGATGTGCTTTTTTGTGCTAGTTCATGTTTGTAATGTCATCTTTTTTTCAATAAGGATTAACAAAACTCCTTAGTGCTACATAAATGTACTAGATGTGGACAGAAAATTCCTTTTCAAGATGCACTTTTTTCTATAGTGCGTTTGGTAATTGTGCATTTAGATGCCATTTCTGAGACTGGGATAAGTTTGCCCAGTTGCTTTACAAGTCAGATAAACTCCTGACTAGTATGTCATTTTTGATGAAAGTGTATCTGCTGGTGTTAATTAAAGATATATGTATATATATTTTGCTGTTCTGCAGTGTCATATTTAGCTTTAAAAGAAAGAACAAATGAACTTTTTTTTTAAATGGGTTATTCCCCAGAGACTCTTTTTCCATTGTTAAATCCAAGAAAGAGAAACAGGACACTAATGATAATAATTACTGCATGAATGCAGCTGTTTTTTCTCTGTGTTTAAAGCATACTGCATGGATATTTCACCTCCTGATATCAGGAGAGGTCTGTGCTTAGTGGCATCCAGGTTTTATTTCCAAATGCTTCTTTTATCAAAATCACAATGCGTTAGGAGCCTGCACATAGAAAGAGATAAATGAGTTTATTCTCTGAGAAAGAATTATGTACATATTAAAATCTAAGTGCATTTTGGCTATTTCTGTTTAAAATCTCCAAATTCCTCCAAAGTATCTCCATGCGTATGGACCAGGGAAAAATGTTGAGGATAATGATGAAGCACAGATTGTACTAGGCAGTTCCTCTTCCCACTGTAATTTGAAAACTGCAATAGAAGGTCCTCCTCCCTCTTTTTAGTCTATCATTCCTTCCCAGGACTTGTTTCTTGCACTGTGTACTTCAGACATAATAAATTTGATATCAGCTTTAGCACCAAAGACTGATTCAGTACTTAGTGACATTGCTTTCTTCTGCAATGGTGACTACAATGCTAAGTTCCTTGGTACTGAACTTCACTGTGATCCACATTCCTCTCACTGATGAATCAACAGCAATCTTGGCTCTGATGATCTTGGAGCCAATGTTAGTGTCATTCCATCACAGAAGCCATCCTCATTCCTGACATTGACCTTAGTGCCAACAGCTGATGCTGCTTCAAGAGTGCTGATCCTTTTAGTTTGTATGCCAGTTCAGCCACCAGCCTCCCACCCTCCTTTGTGCTGAAATTCATGATATAAATCATTGGCAAATTGGAAACAATATGGTCACAACATCTGGGTTGGTTTATGCCCTTATGAAGTCCATAGAGTCTCAAGATTGCCCTTAGTCTGATACCTTGGCTCCATCATCTTAAACTCAGTGTGGCAATGGGGCAGAAAATAACTGCATGGTTAGGGCTATGGCATTCAGATAGAATTACTTTTGTGCATTCTCATTTGAGGCATCTCCAAGTGTTCCTAGGATGAAAGTGTGTAAAAGCAAGCTTTGTGGGCTCACCAGGAGCCTCCCACCTAAAATACAAATTTAGAGAAAGCAAAGGCTTCTGCTATTTTTCCACTGATGATCTCAGCTCTTGGAACTCCTGGAATTAATGTGGTAGAGGAAACATTGTCTGTTGACCCCACCTCTTCTTCTGGAAAATATACTTCAGGAGGATTAATGATCTACTCTGGCTTCTCCTTGAGTGGTCCTCTCTGATGATGATATGTTCTCTCTTATTCTGCAGAGCTTGTATGAGTGCCATCTTAGTGGCACATATACCAAGGAGATAACCTAGGGACTAGGCATGTTAGAATAAAGCACCCATGGCTTGCTTTGTTGTCATGACAGCTGCCATTTTAAAATGACAGTGATGTGCTCTGTCTTCCCAATAAAGTTTCCAGGGCTTTATACCTCTTTGGGAAGTGTGTGCATGAATCAGAGAATTTTTCAAGACATTCTTTGAAATGACACATATGATTATGTTTTATAATGATATAGGGGACCATACCTTATAACTATTTCAAATTATGTCACTTAAGGATCTTAGATGTAAGTAAGCATATCAAGTGGTTAATGTGACCAGCATAGCTACAATTTCTTTGTGTCTCCTACATAATGCAGTTGGAGTGAAAGATGAAGCTGGGTCTGGTATTACCACCATATGCCTGCCTATGGCAGTATAATCTTGCAGAAAATTCAAGCATCTTTCACTCCCAGCCTGTATGGCAGTTTCTTTTCAGACTGCAGAAGAAGTAAAATCTGAAAAAGAGCAAGAAGGATGGGAAGAGTCTCACTGCAGTGGGCATTAATTTCTCCACCCTGCAGAGGACATTTCATTATACCCAGAAGACTGCATGGAACTTATGGTTTAAGAAGGCCACACCAAGAACCTGAGCAACATTCTGACAGAAAATAATGCAGACTTAAAGATTTTCAGAATGAGCACCATCCAGGTGCAAAGTAACCCACACAATTCTGTGTTTCCAATGTACTTCGTCAGGATCCCCAATTTAAAATACCTGAGGACATGTTGCCTGCTACACTCAGGAGAAAGTTGTAGGCCAATATCTATTCATCTTCATATCTGGCAGCCCATAAAGTAGAAGAGGTAGATAATGGAGGCAGATTCCAGAGGCTATACAATTCTGTTTGTATCATCCATAAAATTTCTTTCCCTACCCTTTCTTAAAGTCTCATCATATCAGAAAGCAATTCCTGAACTGGATTTGGTAAAACTCATAAGCAAAACATCCATTTAAGAGGTCTTACCAGAACAGAGAATTTCTGGTATTTATTTAGGATATTTTGGGCCTAAGAAAACTCTACAGTTCAGGCCTACTCAAAATCTAAGTGTGATTAACTGGGTTTATATTAGATAATTGAAATCTACTTTCCTTGACCCCCTATTCATCAACACCAGAACAGCGAAACACACTTCAGTGAACATCAACGATTTTACTAGGGTAAGTAATCACTTGGCCACCATAACACTACAACACACATTGCACTAAATCAAACCTAACAAAGTGAGGGGCTTTGCACCACACACCACATACCCCCAGATATATATACCACCTGTGAGGTTGTGGTGAAAAGGACAAAACTGTTGTGTTGGCCAATTGCTTCCATGCCCTAGGAAAGTTTTCATCATTTGTGGAAGTGAATTTCACTGTTGTGCTGTTGATGAATAGGGGTTTGAGGTAAGTAGATTTTGATTATCTAATATAGACCCAATAAACTAGATTTCTTAAAAAATACAAATTCCTGGACCGTTACTGTGTAACCTCAGCACTGGCCCAGCAATCAAGAAGCCTCAATCCTCACTACTGGCAGCAGTGGTGAATGTACAGACTGGGAGGATGACAAGTACAAACACATAGTAAAGTGTAATTTCCCTTAAGAGCACACAGAGATCACAGTCAGTATAGAGCTGGTTTATCCCTCTTTCTCCAGATCCCCAATAACACTCCCCACTCACACAGCTATAGAGTTGAGATCTCAGCTGAGTGGACAAGCTAAGACTGCCAACACCCTTCGTGTCCCTGCCCAAGTAGTTGACACATACACACTTTAAGATTTGACTTATACACAAACACACACCTGGGAAAGGCTGGCACAGGTTTACTAGCTATGCCTCCTTCTTCCCATACTATAAGGTAGTTGCGACTGTCACCAGCCACTACTTATCAGGCAAAGTGCTAAGGGCTTGTTCCCTCACTAAAACATCTGCCAGCTTTTCAGAAGTGGTGACCTGGCATCAACTCATGCACCTGTGAAAATAAGTGCTTAGTTCAGCAATATATTCACACACACTTTCATCTGCCTTGCGTCTATGCTCATGAAACTTTTTCCTTTAAGCTTCATGTGTTAACTTAAAACAGTGTAAAAGACAGTTTTTTACAGTATTATAATTAAAGCAATCAGTATCAGACAATTTAGAAATAGCAGTTACAGCTTTACCATGGAGTAAGGTGGTCAGGATTCCTACCCAGAGCCCTTGGTGAATATTATACTGTTTACATACCCTTTCAAACATATGAATGAAACTATCAAAATGATCCCCATCTGTAAATGGTGGAAGAAATTTACTGACCTTTGTTGCTTCTGGGGTTCAGCTACTCCTTTCCCATTACCTAAATGACCCTGGCAAAGAGGCAGCATCGCCTTTTCATGTTGCCTCTGCCTCTCATTCTCCTCAGCTTCCAGACATCACAGTTTCTCATTTTCCTCAGCCTCCAGACATCTCAGTCTCACTGCTGCTTCTGTTTCCAGATGTTTGGCCTCCAGTTCAAGTCTTTTTAACTCCAGATGGATTTTTTAGTCCTCTGCAGAAAGGTTGAACTGTCTATTTTCTGAGATTTGTGCATTCCCAAGGCCAGTCTGACTGTCCTCCTGGTTGCTGTTTTGTGACGCAGCTGTGACTAAAGCTGCAATCATTTATGCTTTAGTCAGGTTGGCATGCACCAGTCTTTTAGCCTGGCACATCTCATCCAACTGGCTCCTTGTTGGCTTGCCATACTCGTCTGCTGACATGCTTGCCTGCTCTCCCTGACTAACTAAACTACCAAAAAAAAATAAAACAATTGTGATATGAAACTCTGAATGTTCCCTGTGTAGCTGACTGAGAGTACAAACACCTTCCTTACTTACCACTGTTTGCAGGCTACAGGAATTCAATATCCTCGCCACTACAAGCCAATTAATATGTGATGTGGATATCCCACCACTGCTAACCAATTAATATGTGACACCCCAGCACTGGCCCAGTAATCAAGGAACCTCAATTCTCACCACTGGCAACAGAGAGGCATGTACACACTGGGAAAATGACAAGTACACACACAGTAAAGTGCAATTTCCCTTAAGAGCACACAGAGATCACAGTCAATCTGGAGCTGGTTTCTCCCTCTTTCTCCAGATCCTCAATAAGACTCTCCATTGGCACAGCTATAAAGTTGAGATCTCAGCTGAGTGGCCATGCTAAGACCTCCAGCACCCTCTCTGTCCAATCAGTGCTTCATGTCCCTGCTCAAGTAGCTGGCACACACACAC
Organism: Protopterus annectens; assembly: GCF_019279795.1. NCBI lineage: Eukaryota > Metazoa > Chordata > Ceratodontiformes > Protopteridae > Protopterus > Protopterus annectens. Next base: position 744,719,833 of record NC_056734.1, on the reverse strand, counting down.
ACTTTGAGATTTGATTTATACACAAACGCAAACACACACCCGGGAAAGGCTGGTGCAGGTTTACTAGCTATGCCCTTTTCTGTGCAGACTAAAAGGTAGTTCTGACTGCCACCAGCCACTACTTATCAGCTACTTTAAGGCCCTAAACAAAGGCTGTCCAATCTTACTGTGTTATGTTACTATTAATCCATATGGCAGTTTGACCAAGGCAGGCTATTAGGAGTGGCCTATACAGTGTCACCAAATACATATGCAAGTACTCTCAGAGCTTAAATATGTCTCACAGATATCAGCCACAATGATAGGTTTAAATATATTTAATACTAAATAATAAAAGAACAAGACAATACTCAGTAAGTAATCAGTTACATCAGAGTTCAACATCACAGGAAATATTAAAAACAAAATCACAGGACAGTCTCAAGTAAATAAAGAAAATATCTAAGCTATGCTTTACTATATTCCTATCTGAATCTAAAAGGGTTACTATGCCCTAAAAACTTACTTACAACAAGACAAGCGTAGAAGGTGGTGAATGGATGTTCTTGTTAGGTCAAAGACAAAATACCAAATGCCCTCTTTTTCTCTCTCAGAGAATTCTTAAATTGATATCTCAAATATTGCTTCTGGGATACTTGCAGCATGACATCACATTTTGTCACATGACTTCAGTTTCCAGGCTAAACCACCTTTGTCAGAACTACCAGCATTTTAGCATCTCCCTGTGAAAAATACATATGTCTCAGATGTTTGCAGATCCAGGAAGTCATAAAACAATGAAACACTTCATCTCAAACATAGTAATTACTTCTCTTTCAAGACAATACAAAAACTTTCTAGTTCTAGACATTGTGGCTGCTACTACACAGAAACTGAGATATAGCATCTTTTGTTTATGGCCTGGCTATAAAATAACTTAACCTCAACTATTCTTAAGTTTTGCAAGGTAATGTTCTATGTTCCAGAAGGGTACACTGTGGATATATGTTTGAAGCTCAGTACTGTTCAAACCCTGTAAAACACATACTTTTCTATCAGCAGTTTAATATATGCATAACATACAGTTCTAGTACATTTGTAAGGGAAGCATATGAATCATGTTGATGTTCACAAATTACATATGATTATTTACAAAATTCCAGATAGCTGTGCTGGCAGTATCACCTTTTGTTACATTTATAGATTCATAGGTTCATAGGTTGGTACTAGGCTATCGGCCCTAGGGCATATACAAGCCTAGCCATAACAATTCCCTGGCTATTTCTTCCCATGCTATTTACTTCCCTGGTCCCCTGTCTAGCATGGTGACTGATGTGGTCCCCGGGGTGAATTTCCTTTCTCCCACCCAGTCATAAAGGTTCCTTTTGAAGAAGCCAAGGAAGCACTCTGCTTGACATGTATGGGCAGTCTATTCCAGAGTCTGGGGTGTCTCTAGGTCAGGAACCTATCCCTCCAGCATGTTTTGTTTATTGTGATGACAAGGTTTAGATCCCTGGAGTGTGTGGCTCTGAGGGATTGGGATTTCTTTAAGTGTAGCATGTCCAACAGCTCTGGGTTTTACATGACCTTGTATGTTAAGCAGAGATCACCTCTGAGTAGACAATATTTGGCAAAGTATAGCTGGAGTTTTTTAAGGCGGTCAGCATAGGGCATCTGCTTTAGGCCTGTGATTCTTTTAGTGAGGTATTTCTGCAGCCTTTTGAGTTGTTGCAGATGTCTTGAGAGATACATACCAAATAGGGCATTATATTCTATAATGGGTCTAATGAGGGATGAGTACAGTGGGACAATAACATCCTTTTTTCTGGATGAAAAGCCCTTAGTGATGAGGTGTCCCACATAGAAGGATTTCCTGACTGTTGTGGCAATGGGGTTATTGAAGGGGAGACTACTGTCCACCTGTGTCCCTAAGTCTCTAATCACACTTTCAGTGTTTAGTGTACTGCCACCTATGTGGTAATTCATGGGTACGTGTTTTTTTCCCAAAGGGGATAACTATACATTTTTTGGCATAGAGCTTGAACCCATGGCTCTGGCACCAAGCAAATGTTTCTGTAAGGCCCTTTTGTAGAGTATCCACATAATTTGGGGATTCAATAATGGCTCCCAGTTTGCAGTCATCTGCGAACTTTGTTAGCCAGAGTCCCTTAGTGTTGGCCTGTACTTCAAAGAAGTAGATGCCAAACAAGAGCGGTCCCAGGACTGAACCCTGAGGTACTCCACTTGTCATTTGTCTGGACCTGGATTTGGAGTCAGCTACTTTTACAGTGTGGGTTCTGTCAGTAAGCCAGTTGGCAACCCATCGAGTGATGTAGGGATTAATGCCCAGCTTAGTAAGTTTATCTATGATTCCAGAGTGGGGGGTGGTGTCAAAGGCCTTGGCAAGGTCCAGATAGGCTGTGTGGACTGCCTTACCCTCATCCACAGCTCTGGAGACTGATTCAAAGAAGTCAATCAGGTTCAGGAGACAAGATTGGCCCTTCACGAACCCAAACTGGGTGAGGTCTAGTGTTTAAAGGTTGCCAATATCTTTGTTTATAAGTTCCATGATAATATGTTCCATGGCCTTACAGATCAGGCTCATCAGCCTGATTGTACAATAGTTCCTGGGATCCAAGGTGGATTCTCCCCTTGTGGTATGGGATAACTGTAGCTGTGCACCACTCAGTGGGCACGAAGCCTGAGGTGAGGGTATGATTAAACATGACATTTAGGTAAGGTGCCAATTAATTTTGTAGTTCATGTAGTACACAGCCCGGTACACATATTCACAAATGATATATAATTATTGACAAAATTCCAGCTAGCTGGGCTAGCAGTGTTTCCCTTTGTCACAGTTACAATGTAATCCATTCTTACCACCTATAAAATGGGGATTGACTGGTCTCTAGACCTCAAGGATGCCATTATAGATATCTGATAGCCAGTGTGTCTAGGGAATGTCTTTGCTTCAGAGTAAGGGCCAGACAATATCATTTCAGGTCAATCCTAGTTGGTCTCGCAACAGTCCACCCTGCAGAGGATATTTCATCATAGCCAGAAGATTGCGTGGGAGCAAATGTATGGTGATTGTAGCAATATACCACAGAATGCCTAGAATCAATGTGTGTCACTGTCTTGACTGGTTCCTAGCTGACTGACAAAGGAACCACTGAAGTAAATAGGAGACTACTTTCTACATTCTTAGGGATTATAAGTGAACATTACAAAGTCCCATCTGAAGCTGTTTCAAGCTTTGGCCGGCTAAGAACTTGCTATATTCAACTGGACGTATAAGAGAATTTAAGTACCTTTATCTGCTCTTTTTTTTCAAAAAAATACAGTATTTAAATTGATTTTAACTGTGTGGAAGGAATATTAGCTGAACTGGAAGTTAGTCAGTGTTTGCTGAATTTTGTTATTTGCTAGTAATTACAGGTGTGGGGGTAGTCACATTCTTTGATTTCCTGTCCTTGCTCTTTTAAGTGGTACAGTGTTTAATATTTTCTGCTTAAAAACCTCAGCTTTGGCTGGCTAAGAACTTGCTATATTCAACTGGACGTATAAGAGAATTTAAGTACCTTTATCTGCTCTTTTTTTCAAAAAAAATAAAGTATTTAAATTGATTTTAACTGTGTGGAAGGAATATTAGCTGAACTGGAAGTTAATCAGTGTTTGCTGAATTTTGTTATTTGCTAGTAATTACAGGTGTGGGGGTAGTCACATACTTTGATTTCCTGTCCTTGCCTATTTAAGTGGTACAGTGTGAAATATTTTCTGCTTAAAAACCTCAGCTTTGGCCGGCTAAGAACTTGCTATATTCAACTGGACGTATAAGAGAATTTAAGTACCTTTATCTGCTCTTTTGTTTTCAAAAAATACAGTATTTAAATTGATTTTAACTGTGTGGAAGGAATATTAGCTGAACTGGAAGTTAGTCAGTGTTTGCTGAATTTTGTTATTTGCTAGTAATTACAGGTGTGGGGGTAGTCACATTCTTTGATTTCCTGTCCTTGCCTATTTAAGTGGTACAGTGTGAAATATTTTCTGCTTAAAAACTCAGCTTTGGCCGGCTAAGAACTTGCTATATTCAACTGGACGTATAAGAGAATTTAAGTACCTTTATCTGTTCTTTTTTTTCCCAAAAAATAAAGTATTTAAATTGATTTTAACTGTGTGGAAGGAATATTAGCTGAACTGGAAGTTAGTCAGTGTTTGCTGAATTTTGTTATTTGCTAGTAATTACAGGTGTGGGGTAGTCACATTCTTTGATTTCCTGTCCTTGCCTATTTAAGTGGTACAGTGTGAAATATTTTCTGCTTAAAAACCTCAGCTTTGGCCAGCTAAGAACTTGCTATATTCAACTGGACGTATAAGAGAATTTAAGTACCTTTATCTGCTCTTTTTTTTAAAAAAAAATACAGTATTTAAATTGATTTTAACTGTGTGGAAGGAATATTAACTGAACTGGAAGTTTTCACTCTGCTCTTCAGTTAGTCCCACCCAACCTCCCTGTTTTTGTTTTGGTGTTAATCTTAGTGGCCTTGCAACTGCCCGCCCCTCTTGTAAATTTGTGTTTGGATACTCCTTCTGGGCCCATCTCATTTGCTCACTCAACTGAGTGCAGTGAGATCATATTCTGATTTCAGGCACTCCTACTGTGTACAAAGAGAGCATCTGGGAAACAGAAAATAAAATTAAGCTTGTTTCCTGCCTTTCCTGTTAAGTGGTATAGACTATTTGTAGGCTTCTGAGCCCCCAAGCCCTTCTGTGTTGGAGGGAAGCCTTCTAGCTTAGTTTTTTTTCTTATAACTAGCCAGTTTTCTAGTTTCAGCACTCAAATCTGTTTCTTTGATCTCAGCACTTGTTCAGAAAAAAAAAAATGTTCATTTGCTTTTACTGTACTTGTGTTTCTACCTACTTTTTTTTACTTTTGCATCATCTTACAAGTACTCAATTGTATTTATTACTGCTTGGTGTAACTCATTCTAAGCCTTTTGGTTTAAACACTTGGGCTTTGGACCAGTTGTTTTGCACTGAGAGGGTTTGTGGTCTGCACTGTAGTGGCAGAACAGGTAGCTTACATCCTTCTAGGTTGGGAACTGCTGATTGAGGGCTAAGTGTCTGTTATTCTAAAAGTGTATTAATTCTGGTTTAAGCACTTGGGCTTTCAGGCCAGTTATTTTACATTAAGAGGGTTTGTGGTCTGCACTCTTGTGGGAGAAGAGGCTGGACTCTGCCCTTCTGAGCTGGGAATTTCTGGTTAAAGGCTTATAGTGCATGCATATCTGAACTGCTTCTTACTGAAGTTGGTGCGCCTTGTTTGTTGTGGCATAGACTGGATTCGGGCCTGCTGGATCTAGCTTTGTTTGTGTGACTTGAGCACTAATCCAGGCATTCTCTAAAGTATTCAGTTGTATTTATTACTGCTTGGTAGTAACTTGATTAAAGTGTAGCTATCATTCTAAGTCTTTTGGATTAAGCACTTGGGCTTCAGACCAGTTGTTTTACATTAGGAAGGTTTGTGGCATGCACTGTGGTGGCAGGACAGGTTGCTTTCATCCTTCTAAGCTGGGAACTGCTGATTGAGAGCCCAGTGTCTATTCTTAAAGTGTATTAGTTCTGGTTTAAGCACTTGGGCTTCAGGCCAGTTATTTTACATTAAGAAGGTTTGTGGTCTGCACTCTTGTGGGAGAAGAGGCTGGAATCCGCCCTTCTGAACTGGGAATTTCTGGTTAAAGGTTTATAGTGCCTGAATATTTGAACTGTATCTTACTGAAATTGGTACACCTTGTTTGCTGTAGCATAGACTAGATCCAGGCCTGCTGAATCTAGCTTTGTTTATATGCTTGTTGTTTGTTTGCTTGTTATTTCCCTGGAATGCTAATTCCACCTAATACGCGGCTTCTCAGCGCTTGTGTAGATCACTAGTGATATCTGCATTGCTTACTGTACTTATTTCCTTGTTTCACTTGAAAGAAAGTTACTGTTTGTCATTTTTGCATTTAAGTTACCTGTAACACATTGCACTTAAGTTACCTGGCACTTGCTCACTAAAGCAATTATATAAGTCAGCACTAAAAATTAAAATCACTACACCCTCACTCCCCACTGGCCCTATTTTTCAATTATTAAGGAATTCCCAATATTATTCTAGCATGTCCAAAGGTCAGTTGTCAATCTCCTCTCCAGTCCAGCTGGTAAATCTGGGAATCTTGAGGCAATGTTACAACTGCCTCATGTACACAGACAACCCTCTCCTCCTCCCAACAAATTCCAACACATGTGAGAGATGCAACCATATAGCCAAACAGGAGGCTAAGCTCTCTCAACTCAGTACTGGCATAACCAGTCAGGAGGAGAAGGAAACCACACTCACTACAATTCCAGTCTCACATAGACCTACCATGACAGCAAACCAAGCACATAATCACACAGAAACATACTCGGAGGCTCTAAATAAAGATCTGACGAAGCAGCAGAGACCTCCAAAGCAGACACCCAAGCAGCCGCTACCCCAAAACAAAACACGTGCAACACATATCTCACAAAGCCAGTGTGCCAAACAGTCACAGCCCTTAAGACTAAACAACACACCTGATACACTTGTAATAGGTGACTCTATCGTCAGGCACACTGACGTCCCGCTCACCAGGCTGAACAAGGAGAGGGTCACAGTGAGCAGCCTGTCGGGCGCTAGGATCCGCCACATAACACAAGCACTCATGTCACTCCAAGGCAAGTACAAATAGGACTCAGTCATTGTCCATGCTGGTGTGAATGACCTGAGACGTACCTCCCTGGACTACATGAAAAGAGACATAAAGGAGCTCTCTGAGCATGTAGCCCAGCCGGTATGACCCTGACCTTGAGTAGCATCTTACCCTCACCAAGAATGATGCCACAATATGAAGACAAGATGATCAATTTCAACAATTGGCTTAAGTACTGGTGTCATTCAAAGGGGATACAATGCCTGTCAGCTTGGGATGATATGCTCGACAAGCCACGATGCTTCGCTAGGGACGGCTTGCACCTGTCACCCCTGGGCTTTTGGATATTGGCAAAGGCTTTTGCTACCCCCATAGTGCCTTTTTTAGGCAAGGCTCAAAAGACAAACCCACCTCCACAGGTATCACAAGGGATAAGAAACCAAGAGTAATGCTACTCAACGCCAGAAGTCTAAACCTCAAGATGCACGCACTCGAAACTCTCCTTAGCATGGAAAACATCGATATCTGTGCAGTAACAGAAACCTGGTTCAGGGCTCCCAAGAGCACCCCAGCACTACCAGGTTATACCTCATACCATGCTTTTCGGCCCCAAAACTTGGACCGAACCACAAAAGGAGGGGGAGTATCGATATTCATCAAAGATACCAACACCTCCAGGTTGGTGGCAAAGCACGAAGCATCAGAGACTATCCATGTGCAACTAACAGTGGGTAAAACTGCCTTCCAGTTTATAGCCTGCTACAGACCACCCTCCCAAACCCAGGAACCCAACTCGGCCTTCCTGAGAACACTGGAAAATATGAAGGTCTCTCCAAACACCATTATATTGGGCGACTTCAACTACCCAAACATAGACTGGGAGCATTACTCTAGCTCCAACACCCTAGCCCAAAGGTTCCTAGAATTTATAAACTCAAATGCTATGGAACAACTTGTTACCACTCCCACAAGAGGGGAAAACATACTGGACCTGATCATCACCAACATGGGGACTCTATGCTCCAGACCAGAAGTGTATCCCTCACTGGTAAGATCAGACCATAAACTAATCTCACTGGATATTCACATCCCGACCCCACCCCTGCCCAGAAAACCACAGTGAAAAACTTCTCTAAAGCAAATTTCACGCACCTCAACACTGAGGTGGAAGGCTTCAAGGAGCCCGGGCCTGTGGAAAATACGGCCCAGACCGCAGAATCCTTTATAAATGCATTCTATGAACACCTTCAGGAATGCATGGATCATGCGATCCCAAATAAAACCAAGACCCAATCCTCCAAAGGCAGATGTCCTGTCTGGTGGACCCCAGCCATAAACAAACTATACAATAGAAGGAGGACGCTACTAAATGATAGAGCAAAATCCCAAAAAGGGAAGGCATCACTGATCAGTATTAGCAAAAAACTACGGGCACACATAAAATTGTCTAAGGCCAGCTTCGAGAGAAAAATTGCACAGGACACTAAGGATAGTCACAAGGCTTTCTTTAGTTATGTTAGGAACCTGGGTGGTAATTCCCAGATATGCTCAGAATTAGTCCAAAATGACAAAAAATACACCGAACCCATAGACATTGCCAACATCCTAGCTGACAGGTTCAGCGCAAACTTCTCCCCCCCTCCCCACCAAAAGGGCAAATATCTATCCCAGCAAAGTGCTGCCCCCCTGACATCTCAGATGCTCAGGTAAGAGCCGCCCTCTCCAAAGCAAAAAACACAGCATCAATGGGACCAGATGGTGTCCCGGGCTGCGTCCTACATGAACTCCAAGAAGAGCTAAACCCAAACATAAAACTACTGTTCAATCTCAGCCTTACTACAGGATATGTGCCCAAAGAGTGGTGTACAGCAACAGTGGTCCCTCTCCATAAAGGTGGTGCCTCAACGGATCCTGGAAACTATCGCCCCATAAGCCTGACTAGCCTGGTCTGCAAAGCTATTGAAAGGATCATCATGGACCTCATAAATAAAGATATTGTGGACCTACAAACACTGGATCCTACCCAGTTTGGTTTTGTTAAGGGCAGATCCTGCCTCTTAAACCTGGTTGATTTCTTTGAAACAGTCACCAAGGCCATTGATGAGGGGAAGGTGGTCCACACAGCCTACTTGGACCTCGCAAAAGCCTTCGATACAATACCCCACTCGGGCATTATAGATAAGCTCACCAGCTTAAATATAAACCCCTATGTCACTAGATGGATTGCAAACTGGCTCAAGGACAGAACCCCCATGGTTAGAATTGCTGGAGCCATGTCAGACTTCAAACCAGTTACAAGTGGTGTCCCACAAGGCTCAGTCCTGGGACCTCTCTTGTTCGGTATATATTTCTCGGAGGTACAGGCCAACACGGAAGGACTGTGGCTGACCAAGTTCGCAGATGACTGCAAACTGGGTGCCATAATCGACTCTCCAGCCGACACAAGCATCCTCCAAAAGGGCCTCATAGAAACAGACAACTGGTGCCAGAGCCATGGCCTCAAGCTAAATGCCAAAAGTGTATAGTCATCCCTTTGGCAAAAACAAAGTGCCCACAAATTTCCACATAGGTGGTAATCCATTAAGTACAGAAGAAGTAATTAGGGACCTGGGGACCCAAGTTGATAGCAATCTCTCATTTGACAACCACGTGGCCAAAGTGGTTAGAAAAACATTTTATATAGCCCACCTAATCATGAAGGGATTCACATCTAGATCAGGGAGGTCATCGTTCCTCTTTACTCATCCCTCATCAGGCCCATAATTGAGTACAATGCCCCTTTTGGGATGTACCTTACCAGACACCTGCAGCAACTGGAAAGACCCCAAAAGTACCTCACCAAGAGGATCAAATGGCTCAAACAGATGCCATATGCTGCCCGGTTAAAGAAACTCCAGCTCTACTCAGTGGCATACCGCCTGTTCAGAGGCGATCTGTGCCTGATGTATAAAGCCATGTCCAACCTGGAATTAATGGACATGCTGCACCTCAGAAAATCCAAATCCCATTGAGCTACACGCTCGAGAGACTTGAACCTCAGCACTGAAATAAATAGGACATGCTGGAGGGACAGATTCATAACCCAGAGGCTCCCTTCACTCTGGAATAAAATCCCAGTCCAGGTTAGGCAGAGTCCCTCATTGACTCTCTTCAAGAGGAATCTTGATGAGTGGATGGGAGATCCTAGGTTTACCCCGGGTATCACTTCTGTGTCACTGTTAGACAGAGGCACAGTATACTAACCTCGAAAAAGGGCATAGCAAAATAAATTTAAAATGGGTGGCGAAAGCCAAACACATTCTGGCTAGGCTTATAAATGCCCTAGGGCAGATAGCCTAGTATGAACCTATGAACCTATGAACCTATTAGATGTGACCTGAATGCATTGACCTGCACAGCCAGTCTCCCCAAGACAGGATCAGCTTCATCTGTACTGTACCTTAGGCATGATAGATCTTTGTGTTAGATTACTATGGTTTAGGTTGGAGAGAATTTCTTCTGGTCTATGACAGGAAAGACCAAATAAGACTTTTTGTCAGTGGACCATCAAAGTCTAGTGGTATCATCATTTTGACCATATGTCTCTTTCAGTCAGGATTTCTTTGGTATGTCATCAATATCTGTAACTGCTATTACACCTGTGCAATGAATTATAGGAATGTCCTATTTCTTCTTTTTCTCAAAAGCTCCAAAATGGTTTTCAGTATGAATGCAATTGCCACGGTATAGGGAATATTTTTAGGGAAGACTGTCCACAAGACTTAGTCATATCTAGAGGCTATGCGCACATGAGTGTCCTGGAGATGAAGATAGTTTCCTAATACTGCAAGTTCTACAATTAACCTTCCTCTGGGTGAAAAATGCCATCTACTCAGACAATATGCCAATGGTTTGATAAAGCAACAAGCATGGAGGCAGGCATTCTTATCCCTTGTATCAGGAATCCATGCCATTTTGAGTGTGATCTATTTCAAATCAATACTTTCCGAAATCAATACATATTCCTGGTCAGACCACCTCAACTGTGGCCAATCAGTGTCTATTTGGACAAGCCAGTGTCTGATGATGTCTCACAAGTGGTCCTTATAGCAGGTCATTAAAGAACAACATTTTCTTCCATGAGAACAACTTGTACTTTATCCTTGTTACACCCAAACCCACACCAAATGCATCTACATCTTCATCACATCTTCACAGGGACAGACTCCATATGATACTCAAATGCACGAGGTGCAGTGGGGTTCTCTACTGTTTTCCACCATTTTCCCTTTTGATGAACTTCTGAAGAAAGCCTAACTGCACAAGGCCAGAGTCTCTCTCATAACCCCATTCTGTCCACAAAACATCTAATTCTCCCTAATGTGATCTTGCTTTCCTAGACAAACCCTTCTCAGACATCACAAACATCTGCCAAACACTATCCACTCATTCAGTCCCTCAAGTTAATTAAATGGCTTGTCCAGTTCCACTTTTGATAGTGGATACTAATTATCCTTCATGGGTGGACCAGATCCGCACTGGTGTACAAAATCTCTCCACCAGAAACTTTTCTAGAAGTACATGGGTAGTATTTTTTATGGGTCACTAGCTAGGGACTTGATCATTTCCTGGTGACAGTTCTGGCTGTTCCTCAGTTTTTGGCTTAAATATTTGATCAGGATACAAGTTATTTTACAGTCGAGAGACATAACTTTTCAAGTAAATTTACCTAATAATTTAAACTTCATTTCCATGCTTCTTAACTAGTCAGTTAAATTTGGTGAGTTCACCCTGCAGCTTTCAAACAGAGGGGAGTATTTGTTACTCTGCCTTAATGTACAGCTATGTTTTTAACTCACTAATACCCAAAGCATGTTAGAAAGACTCCAAGGTTACCTTGTGCATATGGTTTTCAGATTGCATTGCTTTTTCCTATGTAAAATACAAGAAAATCTTAACTTGTGTGCCAACAGCTAAATCTAGTAGGTCATAAGTATCTCCTTTGTCTTTTTTTAAACATCTACTGATTATAGCTGTAAGGTGGTGACAGGCTTAGATGCACACTTTTGTAAGACACTATCAGCTGAATGTGATCTTAAGGTTTGGGTCTATTGGAGAGCCCATTCTTCATGGCATCTCTTCTGTTGTTGAAATGACTATAATGGATCATGTAAAATATAATGGTTTTGCATAACATTAGATCTTCTTGATCTATATATGTTCATTTCAAAATATCCTCTCCCTTTTCCCCATCCTAGTGCAAATTAACCTTTGTGGCAAGATGTGGGGTAATGAACCAGAGTACTATAGACATGCAGTTGCTCTCAACTATAGTTTTAACACAGAAAACTTTATCTGGAGAGAAAGGAGGTGTGGAGCATTTCTAAGAGATGGGGAGGAGTTTTTAGTCTTGGGGAGTTTCAAATGTGCTAAGCGACTGTTGTCTATGACTGCCAGTCTTACTGCTAAGTGAATGGACATGGGTCACGAAGATCTGATTTTATTATAAATATATTATTGCAATTTTTCTGAAGGAATATTTTTGACTTTTTCCTCTTTTCCCAATGGTAATTCTGCAGTGTCTATTAAAGGTATTATTAATATGAGGAGATATATATGTTGTTTTTTTAAAGATATGGTTTTATTCAGTGAAAAATGTTAGCTCTGTAGAAACAATGTTGACACCTCAGTTATCATAAATATGCACTGTTCGTAGGCTTTAGCGATAATGCAGTATATGATACATCCATTCCTAAAATAGCAATACTGCATAACAGTCTTAAAATGAAAGTGTCGGTAGTGTATGTTCACAAGATATACATCAACAGAGTCCAGCAGCTTTGCTTTAATTATCATCTCAACCACCATGTGCAGTAAGGGTGCTTTTCTAGCCTGTCTTTTTAGTAACTAACCATAATACCAGCTCGTATCAGACAAAAAAATACATTTGTGGGATATTACATCAGAAAGACTGGTTGATTTTCAGTGTTCATGGTAAAAAAAAAGTATAGTATTCCCTTGTTGGTAATAATCCATGCAGACACGTGGACAAGAAATCAGCAGCTGCAAATATCAAGAATAGTGTGGTCTTCTTTACTTATCTGTGAACACAAACTGAAATAATTTTTCAGTAAATAAATACTGAATACAAATTTAACTTTGTATTTAGTAAAAGAAGAAAACAAACATCAAGGTATTATGTTGAGTGTGATATAAGGGAGGTATTATATGTAGACTGATACAAGTTTGCACAGTGCTGGAACAGAGTGACTCTCAAATGGTTGACAAACTGTGCACTTTTTGGAGGGCTTGCCTTGCCTCTTGTGTATCCTATTCCTCTGTATAACAATCTGTTAATGAGTTTGCATCAACACTAACTCCATGTGATCTCAGCTCTAGTGGGTGGTTTGTACTAAGCAAGTGCTGTGTGATTGTTTAGTAATGTTGTAAAATAGCCCGATAAAGGCAGTCTCACTTCATTATGAAGAAAGCTCTAGATGCCACCTCACTCACTCTGGGGTGGGGAATCCTGCCTGTGATACGAGACAAACCCAGTGATGGGGGTGGTACCATAGTTACACAGCAACTTGACAATGGCATGTTGCCAATGAAGTGAGGGTGGCATAGCTAATTGATGTTACATGTGGTGATGCATGTGACCAGGCCAATGCTGAAAATGGGCTCTACCCAGTCAGACTTTCCTGGTCAACAAAAACAAATAAATAAATGGATATGCATTTGAGATTTGGATGTAAAGAAATTCACTTCAATTCTGCATTAAAGCAAGACTCAAGAGATGATTCTTGGCATCCATTTTGAGAACATATAATAAGTTATAATCTGACAGAACCAGTCATAATTCTTTGTGTTACATGCAGCTTTGCCCACTTTGTTTGCTACCAGATACAGGAAAAACAGTGGGAGCATGAAACTGTTTACAGCATTGAAAGGAATAAAACTTAGGACTACCACAGAGACAGTATGTAGAAGTGAAAATGCAGTCTACTGAATGTACAACTTCAAAAGCTGTTAGATATTCATACCCTGTCCAACACTACGTTTTTTTTTTTTGTGTGTGTGTGTGTGTGTGTGTGTGTGTGTGTGTGTGTGTGTGTGTGTGTGTGTGTGTGTGTGAGAGAGAGAGAGAGAGAGAGAGAAATGTATCTATAACATCTTTTAAAGGTGTAAAAGTGCTTTAGATGCTGTTCTTTTTGTTCTATGTTGGTTGCCAGTAGCCACTGTTATACTCTGATGTGACACTAGAACTTAACACCACCAAAAATGCTTCTTATGGTTTTGAAGTCTAATTTTGTATGTGTTTAAGATGGCAAATTAACTACAGCATTTTGAAAAACATTATTCTAATTGATAGCCCACCTGTTTGATTGGTAAATTCCCCTTCAGAGCACAGGACACAGTCAAAGCAACAGACTGGCTGACCCTCCCGAGCTGACTTACGGTGTCCTGGAGAACAGCTCATGCTACACACAGACTGTGGAACCTATGAAGCAACCCCCACCAAAAAAAAAAAAAAACAGAAACCTATAAAGTACTGGAAATACACAAAGGATTGAAAGTCAGTTTTCACGGCTGTTTACAACATTTGCTTTTATTTAAATATTCTTTAGTGAAATGTTAAAGTAGCATAGACATTATACAATTTTGAATCCACAATCCAGTTCAATAAAAACATTTACACACTCAGATGTACTACACTTTACCACAATACACAGCCAAGGACCAGTATACAATACTCTAATATTCTACAAATGTTTCCTTTCACTGATGACTTGACCCAGGTTTCCAAAGACAAACTCTGATACTTTGGATACTTTGGATACCCAAAACTGTGATTTTCATTTTCCTTCATCTTTACATCACTGCCCATGCCTTAAAATTCAACATGCTATGCCAGGGGTTTGTTGATAATCCTTCCTTAATGAACACTGCTTTAGCATCCTTTACTATTAAAGGGAGTACTCTCTGTAGTCTGGTTGCCATCACTTAGTATAAAATTTTACATCTGCATTACACGAAGAAATAGGATGAAAATTTGGTGGAATCTATGAACTTCCTTTCCCTTAAGGTAACACAATCACAGAAAAATCCTTCATCAAGTCTGGTCCTACTCCTGTATCTATAATTTCATCCATTACTGTAGCCACCCTAACAAATATCTGGCCCCCACATCTTTAGAATAATCAATATCAAAGCTGTCCAGTCCCTTAGTGTTCCCTTACTTCAGACACTGAATTACAGCTTTAACTTCTATCTCCATCTCCTGGATAGCATCACCAGCTCCTCCTCTGGTGACATTTCCTTCTTTCTAATTAAAAACGTGCTCATTTAACTGCATTTCCCTGCAAAAATGTTCATAGAAAATGAAAAGAGTTCTCTCATAGCTTTACTTTTAACCACCCATATTTCCATCCTGTCTTCAAGCCTCTATTATATAATCTCATTCTCTGCTTGGCAACGTTTCACATTGAAAACTGAGCATATCCTTCTCTTTTTACTCACTGTCTTGCACCACACGTACCTATTTCATAATCTAACTGGCATTCTTCTGTCAATTGTAAGTCCTCCTTCAGTTTTCTAATCTTGATTCCCTTAACTTCATCAGGATACCTAATGTTATCTTTAAGAATCCATCTCATCTCACCTGCATGAAGCCATGCTTCATACCTTCTTCTAAGTCTCCATACTTTGCCCAATATTTTGCTCATCCACAGCAATATAATATCCCATTCAAATATCTGTGTTATTTCTAATATTTTCCTGTTCCATTTATCTAACCAGACCTTTCAACCACTGTTTGCTATTCAGTTCATACCACTTTCTGGGATTCTGTCTCCACCTGCATCTCATAGTTTCTCTAGCTGTGCCAAACAAAAACAGCCACTGCATAATCTTTGAGACTTCCTTGTAAAGTATACAGCCTAATAAGCGCACCTTCCATCTTAGCATCCACTAAAACCAATTCAGCCTACTGGCCTAATAGAAGTTATCATGCAAAAATGTAGATTATAATCACATTTCCCATATTCCCTCCACATATCCAGTTTTGGCTTCAACCTCAAATTAAAATCAGATCCAAGCTAATCCCATCATCTGTCTCCACCTACCTCTTAATTGGTTAGAAACAATTTATCAACATTCCAACCTCAACATCATTAGATCCACAGCATGATGACACCACAATGCCTTTCCTTTTACAAATGCATTTTCCTACTACACACCACCCATCCCTCCACATAACAACTTCCCAGACCTTGAAACCGAAAACATTTTTTAGCAAAATTCTCATTCTGCTTCCCCTTCCTTAACGCATGGTATCCTCAGCCACAAAAATAAACTTTCTTCAGCAGATTCCCCACTTCCCTTGCTCCCAGATTAATTTCTTGCAATATAACAACCGCTATCCTCTTCCTAGGTAATCTGTAAAGCACCATTTCTATGTCTGTGGTATTACTGATACCTCTTATTTTGCCCACCAACTCCTACATCTATGCTGCAGCTCTGGAGTAGAACCCCAAAAGGTCTTTCAGCAGACTCCAGTATGGTGTCTACAATATTTTTAGCAGTGAGTAGTTATGGCTTCTCCAAGCCATCCCCTCAACAATAGTACATGCCAGCTAAGTGCCTTGACATTGCTGATCTCTAACCTCTCATACTGTTCAGATTCATTTTCACTCCTTCATCTCCCCCTCCCATCCTTGCCGTTCCACAACATCACAACCTATCATTGAGTTCCATCCAGGTAAAGCTATGACTGGATGATCACAACTGACTGTATCTTCATCTTAATGCAAATCACAATAATAGTATTTTCTGCAGGTGGCATCACCTGCAGTCCCCACATCGGGGACATCACCCCCTCCCACACACACACACGCTTATTTCTTAAATACATTAACTCCACAGATCCACAATTATAGGAAAAAGTGAAAACTACAGAAAACTGTGAATTGTTACTAACAGTAGAAACTGGTAATGATTTGCTATCTATTGATAAGGTATGTATCATTCAGTTGTGATAGTTGTCTACTCATCTACTTTATACTTGACTTCTAGTAGGGAAGCCTTCACTGTCCACTGCTAAGACTAATGTGCTCTGGTGTTCTGTATCCTAACTAGATGTAGACCACTCAGGCAATCAGACTTTCACACTTAATTTAAAGCTCATTCAAACATGTCATATATGCCACTATACCTATGGTGTCATATAACAGGCAAGCCAAACAATTCTATTCCTGAATAGCCTTCCCCTTATTGCTGCTAATACAAGGGATAATTCAATAAAGGTGTTTAAAAATGCTCCAAGAAACCAGTCAGACATTGTACTAACTACCCCAATACAATGCTAGAAAATGTTAGAAATTAAGAAACTGAACTGAAAAAAAAGAGTAGAAAATGATTAAATGCAGGGAAATACAATAAACCTATCACCTCCAATCTGTAAAGATAAATTGTTGTCATACGAAGTAACAAGGTTTTAATGTAATCCACTGTACTTCAAAAGTCAGTTATACAAACATATCCATTGACATACAATCTGTAGAGGTAACAGATTATATATCAATAGTAATAAACTGTAACAGGCCCTGCCATACTGCATTCATAAAACACATTTACCATATGTAAAAATCCTTGGGATTTCATGGCACCCATTAGAAACTGACTATTCAAAAAGGCAAATGAAGTCCCCTTTCTTTTAAAGAATGTGGAATAAAACTGCCTGAACACGTGAGTGAAAAGGGTGGAGAATATATCCAAAAGTTGTATTACTAAAGCCTAACTCTTAATCATGTTATATTTCTTCAGTACA
Organism: Protopterus annectens; assembly: GCF_019279795.1. Taxonomy (NCBI): domain Eukaryota; kingdom Metazoa; phylum Chordata; order Ceratodontiformes; family Protopteridae; genus Protopterus; species Protopterus annectens. The sequence goes on along the minus strand of NC_056734.1, from coordinate 744,702,334 downwards.
AATAGACTGGTACAGCTGAGTGACAAAACAAGATAGCAGCTTAACAGAATTATTAAGAGAGTGCAAGGGTGAAGTGGAGGTGCATGGTAAGAACTGAATGAAAGTGCAGGGAGAATAGAAGTGAGAATAGATGAAACCTTGAAGTAATTCCAGGATCAGATTGAGGACACAGGAGCTCTGAGACCAGACTGAAAGAAGGTCAGAAGAAGACTGCAGTGTCTCAAGAAGCAGTGACGGTCTTTAGCAGAGAAGATGAGGTTTTGGAACAGATTGTACATCAGTTAGAAGAAGAAATGAAGCCGCTAAAACAATCTGCTGACACAACTATCGCAAACTATGAGGAGTTATACAAGAGATGCAGGAGAGAGCAAATATGAGCGCTTGGCCTGGTATAAGGAGGGAAGTGCTCCAGAAGTGTATTACTTTTATGGAGAAATTGCTGAAAGTGACCTTGGGAGAGATGTTATAAAAAGACTGTTAGGTAGATCTGGCACAAAGAATTGGAAAGCCGTCCAACACAGGCAGAAACATGACACAAGGTAGTGAAGCTGTAGTAAAAGGAGAAGTGACTGGTTTCTCTTCCATGAGCCACTCAGGAAAGGTTTATGAATGGCGGGCAACAGCAAGCAAAATCTGTCCAAACAGTAAATTTTAACTAATGAAATTAATTGTATTTTTATATTTAGAATACAGACTTCTTCAGAATAAAAAAAGTAGCAAGACATGCTTACTTTTAGACTAAAGAGTTATGTGATATGTTATGCAAATATAACTATTAATATTAATTTGCTTATACTTCAACGTACAGACTATCGAAGTAATGTCATTCAAACCTTGAGGTGACGACATTTAAAGTCATTTGCCAAAACAACTCCATCATCACTAACAAAGTAGTCCAGTCTCTACCTCCTATCATACCATTCAACTGTACACATTCTCACAGAATGTCCAGATTTATGTCTGATATTGTTGGTCTTTTCCTCATAAAATTTGTATTTTTATGTTCAACCAAATGAGTTTCATAGTTCATATCCTTTAGAAAATGCATTCTAACACAAATCCTGTTACTCTAGCAAATTTTGAAGTTTATGAGCAACATTTAAAATCTGTCTGTCCCTATTTGTGGGTATTTGTCCCCCACCTTGCTTGAAGTTTTGTCCAGATTTCTAGTGGGTAAGAGGTATGCCTATATGGTTACGTTTACCATTTTCTGTTATAGAAAAGACAAACTTATTAAAATGACAGAGTATCTCAACATGTCTAGCTAAGCTATTGTTCTTATTCTATTTTAATAGCATAAATATGCAGACTTTGAGAAATGTCTCAGTTTTTACTGCATAAAATGAAGAAAATGATGAACAGGTTTCCATATATATCAGTTCCTTGGTGATGCAATTGTATAAGCTTTTGCAAGTTAATATTATAGATTTATATCCTATAGAAACAAAAGTACCTCTGTTAACAACCCTAAATTACTTGCATGCCTCACACTTAAACACACTAAGAAAACTGTTTCATGTTGCTTTTTTTTCATCCATGGGTGTCTTTGACTCAGACAGCTATTTCAAGTAAAAAAACAGATTTAAAAACAAACTGGGGTATTATGCTAAGTCTGTTACCACAGTCCCCACTCAATTTTAAAAAAGGCAAGGTTCTAATAACAGTTTGTATTGCCTTCACATCAGTGGAAAATTCTAGGTAGAGTGCCTTTGAGCATTGTGACCCTGTGATTGTATCCATTGTTCTATTCATGCCAAACAAAAGGATAGGTACAAAATTAGTAGGACTCCTAGTAGTAACCTCTGTAATAATATCATCCACCAAACTGGTGGGGTACCCTGTATCTACAAATGTTTTATTTTTTTTTTTAAATTATACTCCTTTAAATAATAATGAATTAGATATGTTCCTAGAAGTCCTAACAAACAGCACTTTCACTACATTTTTCATTCAGAGGAGGTGATTACTAGTAAAATTTGTACAGATTTAAGGATGGATTTATTTCTAAATGTGGTGACCTTCTGCACAATAGCATTATTATATGAATAACTCTCTGAAGCACTTTGTTCATCATTTTCTACAGTTCATGTTTTATGTTTTACTTTTCTGCTTAAATGGGAACATTATGGTATTTACAATGTGTTCCACCTTGTGTCTATTCCTTTACTTGTCTTTATGTTATTCTTTGCTTACTACTAAATTTTTTCTTGTAAAGTGAATGAAGACTGTTTCCGTATATTGTGTCACATTTAATATCTTTAAGACTTTCAGCTTTGAAAATGAAACATCTGTCACTGTTCAGTTTTAACTACCTCTTACGGCATAGTATTTTATAGAGCTGCAAGAAGTGTACTGGTTGTTTGAAAAGACATATTAGGGAAGGAAATACTGAGAAGGAAAAGAAAGATCGTCTTCCTCAGAAACAACTGGATAATATGTTGTGGGCCTTGTTGTTCCCTTTTTTTTTTAACCTGAAGCATCTGTTGGTGTAAAAATATAAATGGACATACGAATTGCTACAATCTAATCTTGGACACATGTTAATCCAGCATCAGTCTTAGAGCTTCATAAGATGATATGAGTTCTATTCCTACTAGTCTCTGTTTGACTATCAAGGTCAGAGCAGAAAGAATGGGACCTAACCCTATGGAATACAAGGAAAGTACATTATGTCTCTAATACTTATTAAGTTTTCTAAACTACCACCTCTACTCTACATCCTACCTTTACTAATCACCCTTTATTCTCTCACCATCTATGAAAACCAATTTCATATAGGATTCAACCATCCCAAACACCTTACTACCACCCCAATCCTCTCAAACCTTTCTGACCTCTCATTCATGTCCATTGACGCCAACTCCTTTACCCCCACTAACACCCACCCTGTTATTCCCGGGTCTATATTATAACATCGAATTTTATAAACATCGAATGTTATAATATCAAACCCATAATGTCGAACGCTGAAAACAGCGAAGGTGCAGGACAACAAACTCTTTCTCAGGGAAAGAATTCAGTCGTCTGTTGCTGTGGCTTCACTGTTTTCAGCATTAGATATGTTGGAACGTTATGGGTCGGATTCAGGTAAGTGTGCGATTGTGTGTAGGTTAGGGTTAGGGAGCGGGTCAGGTAAGTGTGGGGGTCTTGTGGACATTAGGGTTATGGGTTGGGTTAGGTGAGTTAGGGTTAGGCCGTGGGTCAGGTAAGTGTGCGATTGTGTGTAGGTTAGGGTTAGGGCGTGGGTGAGGTGAGTGTGCGATAGTGACGGACCTTAGGGTTAGGGTTGGGTTAAGGTAAGTGGATAGCTAGTAGTGTATGTAAAGTTTAGTTTAGGTTTAGGTGTAGGATTTTAAGTGTATGTGTGTGGATTGCTGTTTCTTGTGTGTGTTTGTCTTGTGTGTATGATTCTCAGAATAGCGATTTTTTTCCCTGGGAAAAAATTTGCTATTCTGACTGATCGATGTTTTCAGATTTCGGTGTTTGGGGTTCAATATTATAACATTTGATGTTATAATATAGACCCGTTATACCCAGATATGTTAACACCAAGACTAAATACTAGCAAAAACTGATAAATACATTTCTAAAGCTCATAGCTAGTTTGCCCCACACCGTTACTATTGCTATGGATATCCACCCCACCCCTGGGCCACCATCCCCAGACAACACTAACACTAATCATAACAGCCCAAACATAAGACAAAGCCTAAATAGACCCCCCCAACTCACTATTCACCTGCCACTTAAACATTAGAAACATCAACAATAAGGTCCACAACCTCCATGCACTCCTGACAACCTACTCCCCCTACATACTTTGTCTGACCAAAACATGGTTAAAACCAACTACACCAGATAATGAAATTCTACCTCCAGGATATAATATATTCAGGCTAGATCATACTACCAGGAAAGGGGGAGGGGTTGCTGTTCTCTATAAAACCACCCTAAATGTTACTCTAGACAACCTTCAACCATCTATATTTAACAAAGTAGAAATCATGATTTCCAAACTACAAATAAATAAAAACAAATGTATAAACATAGTATGTGTCTATATTCCCCCAGGTAATAACTCATGGACCCTAGAAGACATCCTCTACTGACTATCCAATTCCTACCCCCAAGAGACCATTGTTCTAGGGGACCTCAATATAGATTGGAATACCTACACTACAGAGACATCAACCACCCATGTAAACCTACATGGTTTTACACAAACTATAACCTCCCCTACTAGGATCAGCAAACCTAACAATAAAGAAATTATCCTAGACTGGATACCAATTAATAGCCCCCACCACATGTACAAATCAGGTACTCTCCCTGAAGATCTAAGTGATCATTTCTTAACATATACTATTAGGCATGAAGTTGAATGTCCACATCTACCCACCTATAAAACAATAAGAAATAACAAAAACTTCAGCCTTAATACATTCTTAGAAAAACTTAAATTATACAATCAGTCAATTCTAAAACAACTACCACTAGATGAAGCAGTAACACACTTTAGTAACACATTCCTGGCCATCCTTGACAACCATGCACCTTCACGCTCTATTAGAATTAAAACAAAAATTGTCCCCTGGGTCATTAAAGAAACCAAACTAAAGATCATCCAAAGAAATAATGCCTGGAACACCTAACACTCCTCTAAAGCCCCACAAGATCAAATTTTGACAATATAGGAATGATGCAAAAAAATCCATATTACTAGGGAAAAAAAATGTTTCTGCCATCTACAGCAGAAACACTACAACAATCCACAGAAGTTCTGGTCAGGTATTAACAAACTCCTCCACCCAGGGCAATCCACAACTCCAACCCCCTCAGTCCCAACCCAAATATCACCAGAGTCCATTGCCAACACATTCAACAGTTTCTTTACAGAAACCATCAGGCCCTTGCTAGCAAACAAACCCACTTGTCCTAACACTGAAACCCCTAAACCCAGTGGCATTCTCTCCTTCAGCTTCCAAAAAGTTCTGATTTCACTCATTAGAGCCTTAATTAAAAAACTCAAACCAACTACCCTTTCAGCTGACCTCCTCCCTGCAGACTACCTGCAAAAAGTTGCTGATGTTATAGCATTCCCTGTCTCTATTTTGATAAACAGAACCATAAATGAAGCCTCTATCTGGAAAATATCACATGTCATTCTACTCCACAAAGGAGGCAGCTCCATTGAGCTATCAAACTATAGACCAATAGCTATCCTTTCTCCTCTGGCTAAAATTATGGAAAAGTATATCCATAAACTACTCTTACACTACCTTATTCAACATAATCTTCTGGCCACCTCCCAGCATGTATTTAGACCACAGCACAGTACCACCTCAGCCCTCCTCTCCTTTTCTAATGTCATAAATTACAACCATAACAACAACAAACTATGTTCTGCCCTGTTTCTTGATCTTTCCAAGGCCTTCAACATGGTTAACAACCAACTACTCTTTCTTACCCTAAGGAAAATATTCCTAAACAACCATGCCATACAATGGTTTCAAACTTATCTTAGTGGAAGACAGCAGGCTGTCCTTTGGCAGGACAAACTCTCCACCCTTCTCCCTGTTACCCTTGGTGTCCCTTAAGGCTCCATATTAGCTCGCCTTTTTTTCTCTCTCTTTTATCAATGACCTCCACAGTGTAATCCCAGATGCATCCTGTATACAATATGCTGATGACTCCACCCTGATTTGCTCAGCCTCTACCCCTACAGATCTCCTTAGTTTAACCCAGAAAACCTTTAATACAGTGGAAAACTGGATCTCTAATCAACAGCTGATATTAAACCCTAATAAAACAAAGCTATTGCTCTTCTCCCCTACTTGCAAATCCTCTCAACCTTTGTTTACTATAGCATCTAACAATAGGACCATAATCTCACCAGATATGTATACCAAACTCCTGGGTGTGATAATAGACAGCAACCTCAAATATGATATGCATGTAAAAAAAACTATTATAACCGTTAATAAAAAACTTGGCTCCCTATACAAAAATAAACCTTTTCTCACCCCTCTAGCTAGGCCTGCCACTGGCCTTACCCATCTGATTTCAACTCTACTTTATGCCTCGCCAATACTCACTAACTTGAACAAAACTGATCTCAGCAAACTCTCTAGCTGCTACAATCAAATTGCCAGGTTTGCCACAGGAACTCCCTACAGGACACACCATTGTCAAAACCTAAACCTCTTAGGATGGCTAGAAATCCCCAGGCTAATTCAGTATAATCAACTTACTGTAGCATTCAAGGTTATTAACCTTCCAGAAAAAATGCCCTCCTTTAAAAACATTATCCATCCCTACAAAAATGCTAGGCCACTATCTTTCCACTGCAAAACTTTTGGTCAATCTGTTAAAGCTAACAACCTATCTGGAGAATCTTTGCTTGCAAATTCAGTAGGCAAAACCTGGAATTCGCTCCCATCTGACCTTACTCTGAACCCCTATCTTAATCAGTTAACAAAAAAATCTAACCCAGTATTTTAAAACTCACTGGTTATGTCCTTGCTCTAACCCTGACTAAAGCCTAATCTACCTCCATATCCCTGCAATTTTTTATTCACGATGACTTACCTCTTACAGTAAAAGGTTTGAAAAGAGAAACTGTAACATCTCTGCAGATAGTCTTTATATAGCTGCACCTATAGGTCTGATAAGAGAGACTGTAATGTATTTGTATATATTTCTGAATATAAACTGTATTCTTCATAGGCTTGAAATGTGAGACTGTAACTTGTATGTTAATACAATATGTTTGTGCATATACAGTAACTTGGTTGTCTTTATCTGTTTGTAAGTTTGGAGCTTTTCTCCCCGGGCCTCCACTGAAAATGGACATGTATCCAGTCAGACTATCCCAGTCAATAAATGTAAAATAAGTAAATAAAATAAACAGTGGCATGAACATTAGTTCCTCCACAGCAGAATCTTTGGTATCAGGAGCCCACTTCATTTCCAAAATTATTATGGGAATGTCTGAATTTTACACTGAGTAACAATACAAATGAAGGCACCCACCTTTGCTTCTATGTAAAAGGCATTAACACTGCTGACTGTATATTCAGAGCCTGGGATTTGGAGTGAAGCCCCTGCATCAGAGGTTTATGGTGGTGCACGTTATGATTGCTGAGAAATAGCTTTTTGTAATCTATATCTTTGACAAGCAGAATATCTGAGAATTTCATGATATGTAATACTTGTGTAAGACAAAAAACTCTCATTAAATTATAGTACATGGTTTCCAGACTTTGTCGTGAAAGTTAATCTGGACTTGTCAGTGAGTTACCTAGCAATGGCAATCTGTTTCTCATCAGTCTACTTTCTGTTAGAGGGAACAGATTCTGCTGAACTCGGGTAAGAGTTTTCTGGAAGAATGTTGATGCAGCCTCCTTGTAGCATAATACAATACAGTCAGCAGTCTTTGGCTCATTGAGATGGTCTGTTTCTATAAAGGATGGTATATAGTTTTCTTTTACATATACTGTTCTTATCTTTGATTCCTTGAAGGATTAATGTGAGCCAGTATGGCTGTTTTCACATATTGTCCAAAATCACATCAAGACGTATATGCCTCCCTGATAAGAAATTAGGAAAGTATTAGCTCTACTGTTACCTGAGCTAGTTCATAAAAGTACAGTGTTCTCCTAAGTTCCAAATATATTTATGTGGACTGAACTAAATGGTATTGAATTCTCTAAGTGCATAAAACATATTTGTGTGAAGGTGTGTATACTGGATTATTGGAAAGACTTTGACTGGTTCCTGACCAGTGATATCCTGACTATAAAACATGACCTGTATAAAAGTGTGATTATGTATGTGTGTACACACACATATATATATATATATATATATATATATATATATATATGTATGTATATAAAATATAGGTCTACCTGATAACACCGAAAGCTTGAAACGCCGATGACGAGAAGACCAACACCGGAAGATCAGCAACAAAGATGACCGACAGTTGAGAATCCTGATGCTGAGAACACCGACATGTCAAACGAGCACTAGTGGGTAAGTACGCAGTAGTGACAGACGTCAGGGTTAGGGTGTGGGTAAGGTAAGTGTGCAATAGCGACGGTCTGTAGGGTTAGGGGAGGCTTAAGGTAAGTGCATAGATAGTTGTGTATGTAAGGTTCAGTGTACGTTTGTAAGGTTTTTGGTGTGCTTGTGTTGTGTGTGTGCTTTTTGGACAGGGGGTTTGTTTTGTTTGTTGAGTGTCGGGATTGTGGTTTGGCGGGTATGTGACGTTTCCTGTTTCTGAACTTTCGGTTTTGTGGTTTCGGTGTTTTAACACGTCGGTGTTGTCAGGTAGACCCATATATATATATATATATATATATATATATATATATATATATATATATATATATATATATATATATCTAGATAGATAGATAGATACATAGATGGATAGATGTGTCTGTGTATATATTGAGGTTGCTGAAAATAGTCACATGATGCACAAAATTATGATTCACCAGTAAAAGGATTAGTACAATTTAAAAATATTCAGTACTTACTCATGCAGAAAACCTTGATGTAACTTATTTGCTCTCACTCACTTGCTCTCTTTCAAGTTGGTTTTGTGTCCTAGACTGACCTCATGGACAGTCATAATTATCCAAGGAATTTTCAAGGTAAAGAGGAGAAAAAGAAGAAGGTTACCAGGTTTTTCGTCCATATTACACACATGCATTCTCATACCTATGAGCAATTTAGGGTCCCCAGTATACATCCTGCATGTTCTTAAAATGTGGGATGAAACCAGATCACCCAGAGAAGATCCATTTAAACACAAAGAGGACATGCAAACTCCACAGGGAAGACTCTCAGCCAAGTACTGAACTAGAGAACAATTTAATGAGAGGTGACAGTGCTACGCTATCACTGCATAAATGAAAAAAAATGCAGTAAAGTACAGCAAGGCACGTGTTTCTTTAGGTTTCTGCAAAAACAACATTTTCAGTTTTCTTGCTGGTGACAATTTGCAGCCACACGTGTATGAGTATTGCATCATTTTGGATCATGGCCCTAAAAAAAAAAAAAAAAAAAAAAAGACATCCTATAAAAGCTCCTCTGAATCCCCATACACCTGCTAAATTCTGTATAACAACTCTGAGATTGCCTTGCAGTGAAGAAGAGAATCTTCCATAATTGTGTTGGCTTCTGATCTGACAGAGTTACTCATCATCAGCACAAAGTCCCACGTGTACTCACAAATACACAGAAAAACCTGACCATCACACACATGCACTATTCACTGCACACCTTTCACACAAAACACACTTGCAAACATTTACTACTAACATTAGTTCTTATACCTTCTTAACATAAATAGTGATACCGAACAGTAATACAGGTTGACAAAACAGGAACTGATGAAACAACATATGGATTCAACCTTTGATTCAGTAGCCTTACAACTAAAGTGAATGCAATCATATGTGAATGCATTTTGTATGCATTTTATATGTGTTCACACACATATCTGCATATATGTGTGTGTGCAAGTGCCTTTGTTTGCATGTGTGTGTGTGTGTGTGTGTGTGTGTGTGTGTGTGTGTGTGTGTGTGTGTGTGTGTGTGCCTGCCTACATGTGTGTATTAGTGAAGGAGTACTCAGCAGTCATTCAGCATTCTTAAATCAATCATATTTCTCTATAAGTATGTGTGGGTACTTATTAAAAGTCTAAGGACAGAGACTGCGATCCTTAGAATAGTGTAATTTCAAGTGTTAGCAGTGTGCATATATGCTAATTCCAAGACTGAGTTATCTCAGAGTTAGAATATTTAAATAGCAGGGATATGTGGGATTCAACTTCCACAGTAAGCGGGTGGAGGAGAAAATTATTTTAAAGTGTAAAAGTGAGTTTTCTAATTCTGCTGTTTCTTGTGAGTATTGCATTTTAATTTTTGATGTGTCAGGTCTCATAGTTTGTGTTCTCAGCAATCACTCAGCACCCTTTCTGAAAGAATAAAATCATCAGTAAACCCTGAAAATGAAAATAGCTAAACAACAGTACTATGAAAATACTGAATGTTAGCCTGAAACCACAGTTCAAAATAATTCAGTCTATTTAACAATGTATTATGTACTGGGATGGGGCAAGCCCTCTGTAATGTTATGTTGGACATATGTTCCACACTGATGTTGCTTAGACATAATTTGATGTGATGTAGTTCATAGAGAGTATTGCTATATGTATGTATATACCCGTTTGTATAATTGCTTTCCAGGGAAAATCAGTGATCAGAACTGGTCAGCTGCAGGGTCATTTCAGGTTGTACAATATACCAAGAGTAAATTCACCTGTACCAGGTACAGCAATAGTCTACAATGTTGTCTAACCTGTAAATGAGAATAATGAGAAAGCAGAGAGGTTAGGGGCTACAGAGAGTATTGTCACCTGCAAAACTGTGACTATGTGAATACTATAGCAGCTGTACATACAACCATTTTATTTATTTATTTAACATTTGTCTACCAGGATAGTCTGACTGGGACAGAGTCTATTTTTAGCAGAGGCCTTGAGAAAAACACTGCAAATGCATGCCTTGGGAAACTATAAGAGTGTTTTAAGTAGGTGTCTTTTCCAAGATAATAATGTCAAGCAGATGGTTATAGACTCAGGATTTTGTGCTATGTGCAGGTGTGTCTTATGGTTATAGTAAATTTTCAAAGCACGCTATTGTTATCAGTATCAATAATCTGTTTCTACTGCAATGGAGACTAAAGGTTACACAGTCAGGAAAATGATTCATTTTCTGTTACAGAGTTCTGGTTTATTAATGTCTCTTCCAAGCTTTCACATATTGTTTATGTTCAGTTGGTGCAATGGACCAATTATAGCCTAGTTAAATGAACCCACATTGAATTTACCAAGGTATGAATTAATACCAGACCCCCAACAGGATTTATTATATTGGAGTTTGTTTCCCCTTTTTATTAGGGCTTGAGGTGCAAGACCTAACAAGTACTTAAGAATGTCCATACAGTTATTCAGATTACGTTTAAAATGGGTAAGAGAATTACTGCACTTTACATCCAGGGGGGTCTATTTAATAAAAGATGTGTGCCAGCAAATCCTATTTATATTGCAGTAGAAGGTTAGATCTCTTGAGTATGTGTATAGGGTATCATTTGTTATGGGGATGTGAAGGAGGTTGCATGAAACTGGATCCTTTCAGTTCTGCAGGGTAGTAAGAGGTAGCCTCTCCAAAGTTGATAGGACAGGAAAGGAAAAGTATAAGAGTCATTTAAGGCAGTCAGACAAGCTCAAGGTAGACATGCCCTTGATTGTCTTAATAAAACAATGCTGTGGTCTCTACAGTTGGATAATTTGTGTAGATATGTACATACCAAAGGGAGCATTATACTCTGTAATTAGCCCAATAAAGGAGGAGGAGTAAAGGGGGATGCTAATTTTGTTGGATCTAAAAGATATGCTCTAACAATTAATCTGTATAAATACAATAACTTCCTAACAAAGGATAGTTCATTGTCAACCATCTTGGACCAGCACCATATCTATCTTTCAAGTAAGGTGTCTGTTCACAAACTGTGGTAGTAAGCCTTATACTAATATAAGAAATGTATCCCTGTGGTAAACCTTGTGCAGTAGTCCATTACTTCCTCACAGAATAGTTTAACTTTTAATGGCAGCTGCACTAATGCACACTAGTGTACAAGAAATATGCCCTCTTAAGTGATTGTTGTCCTCTGGCTTCTAATCTCACACTTTTTATTCTCTGCTGTTTCACTGGACATCATTTGGAGGGCTAAACTGTGACTCTTCTGCATGAACTTGAATTAATTTACACATTTGCTGTGAGAAAAAAATATTTCAGCTCTCAAATGTTCAAATGTTCAAAGTTGAACAGCTTGAACATCCTCCAGAACATCTCTACTGCTTCACTGGACATCATTAAATCAGTTGAATTTATAATATTTTGCAAGAACTGGAATTCATTACATTTCTGCTGAAGAAAATTGAATCTTCAGTATGTGATCTCTTCTCCATTCAAATAGTTAGTGTACAACGTAGAACACTTTGCATATCCTGATATGTATTTGTAGCAGAATATAACTTCCAAGTATAGAAAATATCCATTATTTATTATAAACAAACACTTCATATCAAATGTTGATGTGGTTGGAAGTTGGCCTTTACTTGACTTCAGCAGTAGCACAACCCCATATAGTATCAGAAAATCTATCAACACTGACATCCTCTTTTTGGCCTATGTCACAAGACTGCTAGATATCAAAGCTTATGTCGATGCATTCTCTGCAGTTGTCATTGCTTTACCTGAAGCCATAATCCTATCTCCACTTTCCAAATTATCCATAATTAAGGGTGTCTAGAAGAACTGCAGGTAAAATGTGGCACAAATTATAATGGCAAATTGTATATTTTTGCATAAAGATGTACCACACTATTGCATTTAAAACGGTATCATTACATTTAAGAATCTTCATTTTGTGTTTCTAGTACACAATCAGAAATGGGGATACACGGCTTATTGCAAGATGCCAGACTGCTAGCAGTACTGAACATTAGCTCTGCTTACAACATTTTTATTCTGACAGGAAATTTAATCTAATTTTTGGAAATACTAATCAAAAAGTATATCAGAGGATTTGTGAATATGTCATTATTGTTTTTCAAAAAGTAGTACTAAAACATAAATTTTTATTATTTTCTCCTGTCAAGAAGTTTTTCCTCAAGAAATCCAAGTATGAGTAACCAAAGAACTCTCATCAGGACAGTGTGGTAAAGAAACATCTTTTTTAAACGCATATGCATATGTACGTATGTATGTATGTGTGTATGTGTATATATATATATATATATATATATATATATATATATATATATATATTCGAAAATGTCCCTTGTAGGAAAGCAGCAAAGGCAGCAGAAGCATGTAATATTTATAACTCAATTAAAAACTGAAAACATAACGAAATAGAGTAAAATAAACTTTTTAATTAAACGATACCAAACAATTGATAGACAAGATATACGTAAGCACTTTCACGGAACTCACTGTCTGCTTCTTCAGACGTTAAAGTAAATCAAATATTCCTTTCCTTTATAGAGTCCTTAAAATTGTTTAATTGTCTTAATTAACCTATCTAAAACTATCATGATTTAAAGAGATATATGCACCCTTTATCTTATTTTATACAATTAATCTATATTAACTTTAAAAAATTATATATATTAAAATGTTTAGATACACATCAATTGATATCCTGCCTATGAATATAACACAACTAAGCATAATTTAAATA